>NC_135272.1:1830000-2085000 GCF_051311805.1 Agelaius phoeniceus | reverse complement strand
TCGATGAAATCATAAGGCTTCTTTCTGGAATATAATGCTGGCTTCTATAACACAAGACTTGGGGGGCATGTGCAGCTTGTGGGGTTGTTCAAAGGACAGTGATGATGAGGAGAAGCCTTCGTGGGAAGCAACCACCAAAACCAAAAGACCCCTTAGAAACAAGCAGAGCATGCACTGTGCAGTACAGTGACATAGATTTCAAGAATCAAAAATAGGAGGCGATTGACAGAAAATTATTGATGAATATGTATTAGCATCCAGTCTAGAAGTTGTGTTTGGATTCTTTATCTTTTGAATGGGAGGCAGGGTGAGAAAACCCCCCTGTATCCTGACTGGTTTTGCTTATGCTTTATCCAAACCACTGCCAAATTATTTTGTATCTGCTTGATTCTATTTGATTGCATGATTTCATATAAAATTGCTGCCAAATTAAAATTGCTGCTAAATTCTAATGTTGGTTTATTAAATTAGACATATAGGGACCTCATTCATAACAACAGCCCACCTCAGTCACCTACCCGTTGGGACTGTGCTTTCTACTGAGCCAGTCCTGCCAGAAAAGCAGCTTCAAACACACCTCTAAGAAGGCACTGATCCAGATAAAGCACATCCATTCTCCTCTGCCCAGGGCCAGTCCCCTGTACATCTGGCAGCCTGCAAAATCTAACACCCCCTCAGGGTCCAACACATTGTTCCAGCCCAAAGCATAAAGGCAATTTGTTTTGTTAAAGCTGAAGTCATTCCTGCAGGTCCTTGGCCTTCCAAGGCCAACGCTGCCACTCCAGAGGGAATCCTGTGACCCCCCGAGCATTTGATGGTGACCACACCAAAGCAAGAGGTGGCTCCTTCAGCAGGAGAATGGCACATGGCAATGCTGTGCCTTTGTGTCCCCAGCCTTCCCCCCATTGTTTCAGCAATGGCAGCTACACTTAGGCAGCTTCAGCAGAGCTTATTTGTGTTGGCTGAGTGCAGATCAGGACTCCCAGCCCACCTCTAACAGCAGCTTGCAATGACAACAGGACCTGCACACTGAGGTATTTGGCTGGAGGCAAGCCTGTCACAAGCACACACCCTCTTCAAACTTCCCATCAAACAGAAAGGAGAAGAGCAGGAAAAGGCTACCTTTGGACCAATCTTCCCCAGAAGATAGATTCTGGGATAGAAAATTCTGGGTAGAAAACTCCTGCCAGTGATGGCCTTCTTCTTCATGGTGAGAAAGTTCTCCCACAGGAACTTCGAGGGAAGCAGCTGAAAGGCAAAAATAAACCAGACAGAGCCTCAGAGTTGGGCTTGTTCAGAAAGGCTTTTCTTGAACAAGTGCCACTGGTGAACAATTTGTGGTCACATTGTCCAGGACAGTCCTGGAAGCCCTGGAAGTTGCTTGCTGAAATACTCAGCACCAATAAATTAACAATACAGAGTGCAATACACATACTCCAACCACATGGCTCTGTCCCATCAGCTTCTCCGTGATTGCATGTGACATGGTTGGGGATTTCTGCTCTTTGGGCATTTCTTTCCTCTTTAGGTTCATTGGATTGAGGCAGTGACCTTTTCAAAGAATGGGGACGAGCTCTCAGAACTGCCCTGACTCCATCCCTGTACAGCACTGAGAACTCACAGCAAGGAGATATCACTGCTGGCTGAGTCCAAGAGAGGCAAGAAAGGAACGTTGCACCAAGAGTGAGGAGCACAGGAATGTGTCCAAGTTGTAGTTCTCTCTGTTAATTAGCATTTGTTTTCTCTCTCTGGGCTCACAGACCCCTGCAGAGAAGAAAACAGAGGGATCTCCTGGACAGAGCTTCAGCACTGGGGCATCTTCAGGCAAGTGAGTTCCAGACACCAAGGGACATTTGTGGCCCTGGCTGCAGGGAGCAGGAAAGAACTGTACAGCCCTCAAGATTCCTACCAATCCAGAGCTTTCAAGAGAAGCCAACTCCTTTGGGAGAGATACCATCAACACATGGTAAACTAAAATCAGGGGAGAATTCCTAGCACAGGAAGATTTCCACCATCCTGCAGAACAAAGGTGTGATGGTGTTCACAGGGGTCTTAGGATGAGGGAAGAGACGAGGATCTGACTCCATGGTTCAGCAGGCTTGATTTATTATTTTGTGATATATAATATATTAAAACTACACTAAAAGAATAGAAGAAAGGATTTCATCAGAAGGCTAGCTAAGAATAGAAGAGGAAGGAATGATAACAAAGGCTTCTGGCCTGGACTCTCTGTCTGAGCCAGCTGGGCTGTGATTGGCCATTAATTACAAACATCCAACATGGGCCAATCAAAGATCCACCTGTTGCATTCCACAGCAGCAGATAATCATTGTTTACATTTTGTTCCTGAGGCTTCTCAGCTTCTCAGGAGGAAAAATCCTAAGGAAAGGATTTTTCATCAAAGATATCTGGGACACAAAGGTGCTGAGACATTTTCTTCTGGACGTGCTGCCGCAGATAACTTGCTTTGCTGTACACTGTGTCTGCAGGGCTGGATCCGTGCCCACACAGGAACTGAGAGAGAACAGCTGCTTTGGAAGCTCTTCCAGCTGGGACCAGCCCTGTCTCACAGGGCTTTGGGCAGAGTTTGAGCTTCCCATCCCCAACATGCCCAGGTGCCCAAGAGCAGCTTGGTCTTGACACCAGCAGGGGGCTATTTACAAATCACAAATGGGACAGGGCTGCTGTGGAACTGCCCTGAGCTGTTTTATTTTCCAGCATCATTCTCATTACATGGATATGACAATGGGAAGATCCCAGCAGCTCACATCCCAGGCAGCAGACCAAGAACTTAATGTTACAACTTTCTTTATAAGTTTCTTGACCAATCACACAAAGCAAAAGCACATTGACAGTAGTTCTATCCAACCACTATAAGCACACGTACCTTTGGTTCAAACAATGCTTGCTTATTTTGAATACAATACCTGCTTGTAAGCCTTAAAGCACAATGCACAGAGCTCCATTATTAAGCTTTAACCCTCCTAATATCTTGCTAGATAAACTTTTCTGTAGCTTAGGCAGTTATTCTAGAAAAGCATTAATACACACAGACCACTGTTCTATTTGTCCTTGCTTTTCTACTTTTTAAATAATTGTTCTGCTGACCTATCTCATGGCAGCTGCTTAGCTCTAATCACAGTTCTCCTGTATCTGAGGCTTGTCTTTTGCAGCTTTCCCAAAACCCTCTAATTTTTTAGATTCCAACAATTCCCCCTCTCTTTTCGCCTAAAAAGAAACCTTCATAATTGTATCATTTATTACTTGCGTTTCGTAGCCTTACTAGAATATTTCTGCTTATTACATACTTAAAGCATTTTCTTGCTTGCATTAAAGCAGGGGCAGGGAGAGCAGGGACACCAGGGCAGTTTGCAGCCTTAACACAGCCCACTGGGTACTTACAGTGAAAGATGTCAGTCTTTCTCTGGACAAAAGACGAGGTGTCGAGGTCTTCTTTGGGAATCCAGAAGCCATTTTGAAGGCAGATCTCCCAGATGAGTGACAATGCCTCAACAAAACTGGAAAAAGCAACAATGGAACTCTGAAAATCTAGAACCCAATTCATGGCAGATCCAAGGCATATACTGGTGCTAAAAATTTTCTATGATTTGAAAGTAGCTAAGTGCTTGTTTGGTCTAAGTAGCTAGTATGTTAGGCCTCTAGTTGGACTTTATTTGAACTGTAGGGGTGCCTTGTGCAATTCAAAGATGGATCATACTGAAACCTGGAGCTAAAAATCTGAACATTAAGAATAGTTAGAACAGACAAAGCTGCAGTTTAAATATTACTTTAAAATACCTAGAGTGGACATCCTCTTCTTTTGGCTAAAGCACCCCTGCTCTCTCAGCTGCTCCTCACAGGACTTGGGAGAGACTGGAATGTTATGGCTAATGGCTTAAAAATTGTTAGAAAGGACTTTCTGCCCATTGGGACAAAACTGTATAAAGAGGCAGCGACCACCCAAGCCCACCCTTCCCTGAAAATGCCTCTGGACTGGAACTTGGCACTGGGAGTTAAGCTGCCTAAGGGAACTTGAGACAAGACAAAGGTGACACTATTGTCCCATTAGCTCAGGGCTGGGGAGAAGTAAACAAGGCTGCAGAGAAAAACCTATCCACAACAAAGCCAAACCCAGCAGCTGTCCTGAAAATCAGCTCTGTCTGGCTTCAAGGTGGGCAAGTCATAGCCACAGACTCGTCTGCTGAGGCCAGGTTTGCACACAAACCTCCCATCCAAGACCTCCACACTGCCCCCAGACCCATTCCTGAGGCCTTGCACCAGACGACTGCAGGGCACGCAAAGTAACACAACAGATCTGAAAATCCAGAAGCCAATTGATGCCAGACTCAAAGGACAGACAGATGCTAAAGATTTTATATTATTTGAAAATAGCAATAGACAGAGTCCAACTTGCCCCACCCCAGGGAGGCACCTGGGAGGTCCCACCTTGCCCAAATCTGCAGGAATCCATTGGAGTCTTACGTTTTGCAAGACCTCACCACAGAGAAGACCAGAAGAGGATTTTATGGTATGCCAATGGGATCCATGGAATGGTGATGTTTTTCACTTCATCTGTTGTGGTGTCCTGTTCTTGGTTCACTCCAGCCCCCCCTATCCTAAGTATCAATGGTTTTGTCTTGGAATTCCCCTGCTTCGAGCAGTTTTATGTCAATCCTTTTGCCCCTCCTGTGTTGCTATGGTTTCTTTCATGTATCCAAGTTTCCCCCTCCCCAGTCCCCTTGTCCGTCACCCGGCGACCCATCCTCTTCTTCTAGGCTCTTCTCTCCAAGGCGTCGGGTGATTGGTCAGGGGCTGGGGCCCCTCCTCAATTTTTTCTTGATTTGTTAACCTGTTCTGTCACTCTCAGTATGTATCCAAGTTTCTGTGTCCAGATTTGTTGTTGGAAGTTTACACCCATCCCCACCCCCTGCCTTTATAAGTTGTTGCATCCCAGTTGCTCCTTGCTCAGGCAGCTTCCCTCCACCTTGCTCCCTACAGCTTCCCTCAGTTCTCCCGTTTTGTTGGTCAATAAATCCAACGTTTCTCCCTTCACTGCCTGAGTCCTCTCTTCGTCTCTGCGCGCTTCGTGGCTATCGCCCTCTTGTGAGGCTGTGACCCACAGGTGCGGACCCGACTCCGAGTCGGGCAAGCACCCAGGCTGCGTGCTGGGCTGTGAGCAGCCGGGTCTCCTGCAATCAGCGCAGCCGCAGGCTTGGCGCCCAACGTGGGGCGGCCAAAAGCAGCGTCTGGACGCGTCTGCTGTGATCGCCTGGGATCGTCCCAGAGGACTGTGATCTGGACCTGTATCTGACCGCCTTTCGTATTTGGATTACAAATCCTATTGAGCGACAAGCCACTCCTCAGTGTAGCACGCTCTTGTTTTAGAGAGTGGTGCTCCTAGGAGATAAGGACAGCGCCCTCTCCAGCATCCAGAGAGACTGTCCTGCGTGCAGAGCCTCCCCTGCGTTGCAGTTTTGGTTCGTCCCGCCGACAGGGTGAGTTTCTTGTGGCCGTTTTCGGTGTCACCACCTTACCCCTCTCGGTTTCATTCCGATTTCTTGCTTTTCTATTTCTCTCTTTTGGGGTAAGGGCCGGATTGGGACCCCCTTTTCTACCTTTTACTTTCAGTTTCTTTAACGCTTTCCTGCAACGTTTGGGTTGAGTTGGGTTGCAGACCTCCCCAGTTAACATCTCCGAGGGATGGGTGCGAAATTGTCTGCATCCCAGAAGGGAGTCTATTACCAAGTTGTGGGATCCCTGGGGGGAGGGAAAGTCAAGGTTAATAAGAAAGAAATTAAGAGTTTAATTCAGTGGCTGTTTTCGAACTTCCCTGACGTTTCTCCTGCCTCAGTTCTGGACCCTGCTTTCCTAAAGAAAGTGCAGCATAGACTGCAGAGAAATATCCAGACTGGAGAACGTTCCTTTGAAAAACATTTCTATTGGATTTCACTTCTCCTTCAAGCCCTGAAACAAAAATCTGATCCCTCGAAACAGCCACCAAACCCCCGTTCGTGCCCCAGTTCTCCCCGACCCTCTGTTCCTATCCCTCGTCCCTGTCGCCCTCTTTCCCGTACCGAGTCCCGAGGGAAAGCAGACCGCGTCAGCCCCGCGCCAGGTGTCCACCATTCCCTGGGCTCCCCCTCGGCTCAGTCCCCTTGCCCTGTGAGACCTGGCCAGTCTCTCAGAGAGCCTGATCCTATATCCCTCGCTCCTACTCCCACCACCCCAGTTACAAAACCCAAAGTTCAGTTTCGGTCTCCTCATCAAAATGGCGACTTTAAGTCACAAGATGGCGGAGACCGCGTGGTTCAGGCGGGAAAACTCCCTTCTTCTTCCCATCATCCCTCTTGCTCCATCCCCAGATCCTGCCCTTCCCCTACTCCGCCCCGTCCAGCCCCTTCTCCTCCTCCTCCTCCTCCATCTCCTCCCCCGACTCCGCCCCCTTCTCCTCATTTCCCACCACCTCCAGATTTCCTTTTGGGGCCGGCAAGCTCCTCCCAAGGGGCAGGACACTCTGCTGTAGATCCTCCCACCCAGCTCTCACGCCACGCCTCCGCCTCCTCCACTTCCGGTTCTCACGCCTCCTCTTCCGTTTCCCACGATTTGGGAGGGGGGGAGAGCGTGGGAATCCGGAAGCTGGGACCGGCTGCCATCCCATCAGCCGCCCCGGTTGCGTTTCACCCAGTGGGGGAAGGCGTGACGCTGGCGCAGTGGGTCCCCTTCTCCCACTCTTCTATGAAAGAGTTGTGTAAAGCCCAAAAAGAGTTCGGGCGAGACTCCGAATATTTTCGGGGACTCCTTCAGGCCGTCCTCTCGGAGTCGGTAATCACACCAGCCGATCTCCGTAGAGTTTTCTCCTGCCTCCTCAACACCTCAGAGCAAGTGCTCTGGGAGGGGGCATGGAGAAAAGAAGTCCTAAGAGTGCTCCCATCCCTATGGAACAGCCCGAACTCCCGCCTTAGCACTGAGGGAGAAGTGCTTTCCATTGACCACCTTTTAGGAACCGGAGACTGGGCCGATGGTCACATTCAAGCAAGGACCATCCCAATAGAGGCGCTACAGCAGACTGCCAAGGCAGCTGAAAAAGCTTTCTTGGAGTTGCGGGCGGCAGCGCCTCAAATTCCGTATACTCGAGTTTTGCAGGGCGCAGAGGAACCTTTCCTTGAGTTCGTGGAGCGGCTCCGACGTTCAGTCAACAGTCAAGTGGAAGGCGAGAGCGTGCAGACTGAAGTGCTGAAGCAAGTAGCGTTTTTGAACGCTAACCCAGCCTGCCGCGAAGCCATCAATAGCCTCCCCCTGGAGCCGCCTCGCACTCTCCGCGACATGCTCGAAGTGTGCAGGAAAAAGGTCCTCGTTCCGTCAGCTGCCAGTGCACCACCCACAGTCATTCGTCGTCCAAAGCCGCCGTCCCCACAAGCTGCCGCCGTCGCAGAAGAAGCCGGTCCCTCTGCCGAGTGCTGCCCAGCCCTCCAAGGGACAGATCAACCACCTACCCCTGTTTCCACTCCACCCGCTGCACCTTGCCACTTATGTGGCAAGGTTGGGCACTGGATGCCCCAGTGCCCATTGAGAAAACAATTCTACGAATTTAAAAGGCAGCAACAGGGAGCCCCGGGAAGGGCACCTCAAAAAAACTGATATGGCAGCGCAGTGCCCCCCTGCGCCAAGACAGAAATCAGGAGGCAGTCCTTGGTGCTTTGACATCTGGAGGGAGGGGGGGAGATGAAGGGAGCCAGCCTCCATCCACCGACTTTGACCATTTACCGGACTTGACATTCTACCAATCTCAGCCATCTCTAACTACCTGGTCTTGTGTTTCGTCCTGCAGGTTGCAGCTCGCAGAGCCGATCCATCTCCGCTCTGCAGAATTCCACCAAGTGACCGTGCTTCCTGAGTGCCCGGAGGATTGGGAGCGGGTGAGCTGCAAGTTTGTCGTGCTTGGTGACACAAAGACGACCCCACCAGGGGTGAGTATTGTCCCAAGTCTGCTACCAGCTGGCCTGGAACAATTCTCACTCCTGCTGCACTGTGTCTGTCGTCCTCTCTTCCTGCCCAAAGGACAAATCATCGCTCAGGCCATTCGTGTGGCAGAGCAGAACCCAACCACTACATCTTCACTGGGAGCTCAACACAATTCACTACAGCAACATTCGGTAGCCTGGGCCCAAGCCCTTGGACAGGAAAAACCCAAAGTCATGTGTATGCTTTCCAAAGGAGGAGAGAGAGTCGCAATGTACGGCCTTTTAGACACAGGGGCAGATGTCACAGTCATTCCCTCTCGGGAATGGCCGTCGCATTGGGATCTGCAAAACGTTCCAGGGCGGATCCGTGGTGTAGGGGGCCTCCAATTAGCTAGACAATCAAGGAGCGTTGTGCAAATTACGGGGCCAGACGGACAATTGGCTTCCGTCCGTCCATTCGTTTTAGATTATACAGAGCCCCTGTGGGGAAGAGACCTCTTGGCCCAGTGGGGAGCCAAAATTGACCTACCAACAGCTCCCCAGGTTTTTCGGGCAGCGGCCACTGAAGAGCGCCCCACCTGGAAATTGAATTGGCAGTCAGATACACCAGTCCAGGTGGCGCAGTGGCCGCTCAACAAACAAAAATTAGCGGCGCTCAACGAGCTCGTGCAAGAACAAGTGCAAAAAGGTCATTTAGTGGAGTCCATGTCGCCCTGGAACTCCCCAGTTTTTGTTACCAAAAAGCCTAACAAAGATAAGTGGCGACTCTTGCGCGACCTCAGGCAAATTAATGCCATCATAAAAGACATGGGGTCTCTTCAACCAGGGATGCCCTCCCCAGCAATGCTCCCCCGAAATTGGAATCTGGCCGTTGTTGATATAAAAGACTGCTTTTTCCAAATTCCCCTACACCCGGAAGATGCACCGCGTTTTGCCTTCACGGTTCCCTCCATCAATCGTGAAGCCCCAGGCAAGCGCTACCACTGGACAGTTCTTCCTCAAGGCATGAAATGCAGCCCTGTGATCTGCCAGTGGTATGTCGCTTCCCTGCTGTCCCCGATCCGTGCAGCAGTGGGGGACGTCATCATCCATCATTACATGGATGACATTTTGATTTGTGCGCCGACCGATGACTTGCTAGCCCATGCTCTTGACCTGACAACCAATGCGTTGCTTGCTGCAGGATTTGAATTGGCGCAAGACAAAATTCAACGGATGCCGCCTTGGAAGTACCTTGGCCTTGAAATCACAAAGAGGACCATTGTTCCTCAAAAATTGGCAATCAGAACAAGCATTAAGAGTTTGGCTGATGTCCATCAGCTGTGTGGGTCTTTGAACTGGGTAAGACCCTGGCTGGGAATTCCAACTGAAGACCTAGCCCCCCTTTTCAATTTGTTGAAAGGGGGAGAGGAGCTCTGTTCTCCCAGGGCCCTTACCCCGGAAGCCCAGGCAGCGCTGGAAAGGATCCAAAGCTCAATTGCAGCCAGACAGGCCCACCGTTACCAACCGGGCCTGCCCTTTCGTTTTATCGTCCTGGGGAAGTTGCCACACCTCCACGGGTTGCTTTTTCAGTGGGACAATAACATCAGGAAGAGTAAGGGCCAGAGCTCAGAGGACCCCCTCTTAATCATAGAGTGGGTGTTCCTCAGCCATCACCGGCCCAAAAGAATGACACAGCCACTTGAGCTGGTGGCAGACCTGATCCGGAAAGCGAGATCGCGGATCAGGGAGCTGGCAGGTGTGGACTTGGAATGCATTCACGTCCCTATTAAATTCGAATCGGGCCACCTCAAAATGAGGATGTTTGAGAATGTCTTCGAAACCAACGAAATGCTTCAGTTAGCTCTAGATAGTTACACCGGCCAAATTTCTGTCAATCGGCCGGCCCACAAATTATTCAACCAAGAATTTACGTTAACACTCAAATCTATTCAGAGCAGAGTTCCGCTCGATGCCCTAACTGTTTTTACAGACGCATCCGGAGCATCCCACAAGTCAGTAGTGACTTGGCGGAATCCTCAAACTCGACAGTGGGAGGCAGACATTGCCGTGGTAGAAGGTTCGCCACAAGTAGCCGAGTTAGATGCTGTCGTTAGAGCATTTGAGAAGTTCTCGGAGCCTTTTAATTTGGTCACAGATTCGGCATACGTAGCCGGTGTAGTGTCCAGAGCAGAGAGTGCTATCCTTCAAGACGTCTCAAACATCCGACTTTTTGAATTGCTCTCGAAGCTTGTCAAACTAGTCTCCCACCGAGAGCAACCCTTCTACGTGATGCATGTCCGGTCTCACACTGATTTGCCAGGGTTCATTGCGGAAGGCAACAGGCGTGCAGACGCCCTTGCCTCTCCTGTTCAGGTGGCCCCGCTCCCTGATCTTTTCGGACAGGCCAAACTCAGTCACCAGCGATTCCACCAGAACGCTCCTGGTCTGGTTCGTCAGTTCCACCTCACACGCGAACAGGCCAGGGCGATTGTGGCGACATGTCCCCAGTGTCAGTCCCACCAGATGCCATCCATGAGCCTGGGGACAAACCCTAGAGGGCTGTCAAGCTGCGAAGTGTGGCAAACCGATGTCACGCATATCCCTGCATTTGGCCGGTTGAGCTTTGTGCATGTTTCTATCGACACCTTTTCCGGCGCTATCTATGCTTCCGCCCACACAGGTGAGAGGGCGGCTGATTGCATGAAGCATCTGCTTCAGGCATTCGCTGTCCTGGGCATCCCCAAACTCATCAAAACAGACAACGGGCCAGCGTACACGTCCAAGGAATTGCGCCAGTTCCTGCAACAATGGGGAATAGAACATAAAACAGGCATCCCCTATTCCCCGACAGGCCAAGCCATGGTGGAGAGGGCCCACCAGAGCCTGAAAAAGGTTCTCGAACATCAGAAAATGGCGATGAAGGTAGAGCCTCCCCACATCCGTCTCGCACGAGCAATGTTCACGCTTAATTTCCTGAACTGCTCGTTCGAGAACCTCAATCCTCCAATGGTACGGCACTTCGGGAAACACAATCAACTGCAGCCTGAATCCAGGCCTCCGGTCCTCGTCAAGGATCCGGAGACCTGGAAGACGGAGGGACCATTTGATCTTGTGACCTGGGGGAGAGGTTACGCTTGCGTTTCCACTCCCTCAGGCCCAAAGTGGGTCCCCTCAAAATGGGTATGGCCTTATGTACCCAAAGGAACGAAGCACAAGACAACTGTCAGCCAAGTCCAAGTCGCTCATTGGAGGCGGAAGAAGAGGCCCCCTGACTTTCCTCATGTTATCCCAGAAATTTGCTGCCTGTTCAATGCAGATCTGTCCGACCCTTGAGTCCCTGATGTTTCTAACACTGTGTTTTTCAGTTTCGTTTAGACATGGCACCAACCCTGACCGGCCTTCTCCTGTTTACCACCACCCTGTGGTCCACGCAGCTTGCCATCAACGCGTGGATCGTCCCCCAGCCCAAGGCAAACGTCTGGCGAACTCTTGCTGAGGCCTTAGGACAAGATCACCTCTGCCTAGACACCGGCGCAGCAAAAGACCCGATGTCGTCCTGCCTTGTGGGGATCCCTCTCCCCCCCTCAGAGTTACCCCCTCCTTTTAATTATGCCTTTTCGTTGTCCACCACCCGCGAAGCTATCGCAACATTCTGGAGCGCCTGGAGAGACGGAGTCCGAGGCCTTGTTCCTTTAGACTCCGAACCCCAAGAGCTCCATTTGCTCGGCTCCGCAGCTGCCCCTGTTTGCATTCAGTTTCGATTTACCCCCCGTCCTGGAGAAAAAGGGTACACGGTCCTGAACCCGTCCGATCCTAGGTATCAGGCCGCCCGGTGGTGCAAGAAACCCATTAAGGTTCCACTCTCTTCCACCCCGGGCGGGAAGCCGATGGCCCTCCCCCGGGGCATTTTTTTCATTTGCGGAGACCGGGCTTGGGCAGGCATCCCCTCTCACCACATAGGAGGCCCTTGCGCATTTGGTCGGCTGTCGCTGTTGACCCCCAACATTACTCAAATTTATGATTGGAGAAACAAGAGTCTCAGCCTGAATTCGACCTCTGATTCGGCCTGCGCAAAAAGAGACCTAAAAGATCTTGACCCAGACTGTGACTCAGTCGTCGAGCATTGGGCTAAGCCAAAAATCGTAGCACTCACCCTCTTTTTGCCGTGGGTGTCTATCGCAAAGTCTCTAGGCGAATTGGCCCGCCTAGAGTGTTGGGTGGAGAAACAAGCCAATTTTACCTCAGCCGCCCTTTCCGACCTCCTATATGATGAGAAAATGACACGGCAGGCGACCTTGCAGAATAGAGCAGCAATAGATTTTCTATTGTTGCTTCACAATCATAAATGCGAAGAATTCGAAGGCCTTTGCTGCATGAACCTGTCCTCCCGAGCCGAAGATGCAAGAGTCGCCATTGACAAGATGCGTGGCCTTCTTTCTAACATCAAGCAACAGACTGCAGACTGGCTGGGAGACTTGTTTTCAGGGTGGGGGCTGTCGGGCTGGGTCGGGTCAGTCTTGAAATCCGTCGTTTATGTTTGTTTTACTTTAATCATTATTTTGATCTCAGGGGCAATTCTTTGGGGCTGCTTCAAGAAGTTTGTTGCCAAATTACTTGAAACCCCAGAAGTCTTACATCTACAACAAGCAAGCAATTTTCCTGAAGAAAACTCATGGGAAGAAACATCTTTCCACTCAGAAGACAGCTATCCCTCCGACGACCCCAACGCCTCAGAAAGAAGTGCTCCCGGAGCAGCTCCCCTCAGAGACTGAGTTGTTTTAAGTTTTATCCCAAAGACTGTTCAATTGAAAGAGTTTGTTCCTCCACTCTCCCCTCTTCTTTTTAAACAAAAAAGGGGGAGATGTGGTGTCCTGTTCTTGGTTCACTCCAGCCCCCCCTATCCTAAGTATCAATGGTTTTGTCTTGGAATTCCCCTGCTTCGAGCAGTTTTATGTCAATCCTTTTGCCCCTCCTGTGTTGCTATGGTTTCTTTCATGTATCCAAGTTTCCCCCTCCCCAGTCCCCTTGTCCGTCACCCGGCGACCCATCCTCTTCTTCTAGGCTCTTCTCTCCAAGGCGTCGGGTGATTGGTCAGGGGCTGGGGCCCCTCCTCAATTTTTTCTTGATTTGTTAACCTGTTCTGTCACTCTCAGTATGTATCCAAGTTTCTGTGTCCAGATTTGTTGTTGGAAGTTTACACCCATCCCCACCCCCTGCCTTTATAAGTTGTTGCATCCCAGTTGCTCCTTGCTCAGGCAGCTTCCCTCCACCTTGCTCCCTACAGCTTCCCTCAGTTCTCCCGTTTTGTTGGTCAATAAATCCAACGTTTCTCCCTTCACTGCCTGAGTCCTCTCTTCGTCTCTGCGCGCTTCGTGGCTATCGCCCTCTTGTGAGGCTGTGACCCACAGGTGCGGACCCGACTCCGAGTCGGGCAAGCACCCAGGCTGCGTGCTGGGCTGTGAGCAGCCGGGTCTCCTGCAATCAGCGCAGCCGCAATCTGTCTCTGTCACTCTCCTTCTTCCTCTTCTTCCCAACCCCCCATCCCCATCCCAACCCCCCCCCCCCCCCCCCCACTTCTTTTTCTTTTCCTTTCTCTCTCTCTTCCTCACATTTACTGTAACATAAAATCCAGACTATTGATTTTGGCATATGGTCTCAATTGCACCTCAATTCACAGCCCTCTCCCTAATAATTGTAATAACCAGATGATAACAACCCACTGAAACTTGATGAAACTTGAACAGACCTCATTCTCCTTTAAGCAGTTTAAACAACCACTAGACAGGAAAAAAAAATATAGACCAGTACATTTAGAAAATGTTGCATTCCTTCAGTGCAAAAAAAAAAAAGCACAATCAGGAGAGCATATATTGTTCATCCACTCAGCTGTGCATTGTGGTGGTGTTCACAGGGGTCTTAGGATGAGAGAAGAGATGAGGATCTGACTCTTGATTTATTATTTGATGATATATATTGTATTAAAAATATACTAAAAGAATAGAAGAAAGGATTTCATCAGAAGGCTAGCTAAGAATAGAAAAAGAAAGAATGAATAACAAAAGCTTGTGTCTCAGACAGAGTCCAAGCCAGCTGACTGTGAGTGGCCATTAATTAGAAACAAGCAGATAAGACCAATCACAGATGCACCTGTTGCATTCCACAGCAGCAGATAACCATTGTTTACATTTTGTTCCTGAGGTCTCTCAGCTTCTCAGGAGAGAAAACCCAAAGGAAAGGTTTTTTCATAAAACATGTCAGTGACAGTGCAGACCACTGAACTGCTGCACCAGAAGATGGGCATTATCCCATCCTGTATTTCCCTTTGGCATTCTCTCTCAGAGTGCAAATGAGACAAAACCAAAAAGTTCAACATGAGTCAATCTTTACCTCCAAAGGAAATTCAGGAACTTTCTGCAGAGGGCAATGCTCTGCACGCTCAGGAACTTTGCAGAGGCCAATGCTCCGCGAACAATTCCCCTGGCGAATCGCCCAGTGAAGCCGCCTGCAGGAGCCCAGGCTGCGCACAAGCAGCCAGGGCCGCGTTCTCAGGCAACTGAGGCCGCGCCGCTGTCACAGATGCTGCCACCGCCTTCGTGGTTTCCAGGCAGCCGCGGAACCCGGCAGCCGCCGCCCTTTCCCGGATCCTGCCCCTCCTGTCCCGCACGCCCCCCAAGATGCTGCCGGGGCTCGGGGGCTTCGTCTGCCTGGGCTGGGGCTCGGCCTCCCCTGCGGAACAAGGTGAGGGGGGGTCCCCGGGGGTCGTGTCCCCCCGGGAGCGTGTGTGAGTCCCCCATGTCCCCTCCCAAGCCGGGGTCACCCCCTTTTCTCTGCTCAGAGCTCCTGAGCCAGCTCCTGCTGCCCCCTGGGAGGGGCTTTGGGGAGCCCCCCGGGGACCCCCTTGAATGCCCATTCCTGGGCACTGGGACCCTTCGCATCTCCTTCCCCAGCTGCAGGACCCCCTGCACCCCCTTATCCTGCCCCGACACCCCCTGCACCCCCTTTCCCGGGTATCCTCCTCTCCCAGCCCCTGGATCCCCCGTTTCCATGAGCCCGGGGACCCCCGGACCCCATTCCCGGCCAGCCCGGGGCACCTCAGCCCCAGGCCTTCCTTTGCCCGGCGAGCGGTGACGTCACTGCAGACTCGGGCCGCCATTGGCGAGCAGCAAAGAGCGGAGCCAATGGAGGGGCCGGAGGCGGCTCAGGGGCCGTGAAGAGCCTTGTGCTGTGAGGGGCCATGAGGGGCCGTGAGGTGTCACTCTTGCGCCCAGAATGACACAGGAACAGGCAGGAGGCAGCATTGCAGAAAGACTAAAAGAAGGTTTAATTCAAGAGAACCGTGCGGTTTTTATAGAGTCATACGATATATTCTGTTTGATTGGCTAGTTAACAAAAACATTCTTTAGCCACCGTCCTTGAGAAGAAGAGAAAGATGAAGTAGAAGAACACCACCTGCAGATTGTTTATACTGAAGTTCTCACATTCTTCCAACTTGCTACTAATTCTCACAAGCTGCTGTGAGAAACACTTGCTGTTTCTCTCTCTCTGTCCCATGGCAGTGAGGGGCTGTGAGGGGTCTTGGGCAACTGTGAGGGAGCCATGAGGGGCCTGTGAGGGACCATGGGGAACTGTGTGGTGTTATCTTTTTATACTAAAAACGACATGTACACTATTTACAATAACTTCTCAATACTTATCACCTATGTTAGACAGTGAGTTTTTACTCTAATCTAAAAATGCCAACATCACTTAAAAGATGGAGGAAGAAGGAAAGGAAGGAAGGAAAGGAAGGAAAGGAAGGGAGGAAGGGAGGAAGGGAGGAAGGGAGGAAGGGAGGAAGGGAGGAAGGGAGGAAGGGAGGAAGGGAGGAAGGGAGGAAGGGAGGAAGGAAGGAAGGAAGGAAGGAAGGAAGGAAGGAAGGAAGGAAGGAAGGAAGGAAGGAAGGAAGGAAGGAAGGAAGGAAGGAAGGAAGGAAGGAAGGAAGGAAGGAAGGAAGGAAGGAAGGAAGGAAGGAAGGAAGGAAGGGTGATAAATGAATTCACTGGATTCAAGGATCATACAATTATAAATTTATTATTATTATTATTATGCAAGCAAGAATAAGCAAAGTTCAGCGCTGGGCGGCCGGGAGTCTCCGCTCCTCTAGGCTCACACCGGTCCTATCCCCAAAGTCCACCTTTTATTGCCTTTTTCTCCTGGGTCCAGGGATGACGTGGTCTGTCTTTTGCGCTTGCTGGTTCAGTTGCTAGGGGGTCTTTTTCTGCCTTCTGGTGGTCGTGGGATGAAGGCTCCAAGTCTTCCTCTTTGAACCGCTGAGTGAACTTTTCCTTCTAAGGCATACCTATACAGTGGAATTTTCAGAACCCTATACGATTCCTGCAAGCCTAAGCAATTCTTGTGAGTTTAGGGATTGTTATTACAGCTCTCCTCTGTGACTTCTTAGGTGAACTTTTCTTTACCATGGAATTCCCACAGCGCTATAGGATTCCTGCAAGCCAAGCAACCATATGTGAACCATATGTGGCTATACATTTAAAAATCAAGCAGTTTTAGCTATTTAGATATTGCTTTGATATTGTATAATTATTTAGCTATTGATTAAATTAACGAACAAACGTATTGCTACTTAGTACAGGTGCCGTGCCTTTTTGTCCGCCTCTGGCAGAGCTGAACGCCGATCCAGCGCGTCCCTGCCGACGGAGCGGCTCCCGCGCACCGAGCCGCGAAACCGCGCACCCCGCCCGCTCCCTCGGCTGGCAGGCGGGAACAGCGGCGCAGGCGGGATTTTTAAAGTCACGGTTACCGCAGATAAGGACAATGCTCAGCTGAGTGACAGTGAAGCAAAATGGCAATCCAGGAATAAATGTTCCTGTTCACAACATCCTCCATTCACATGGATGGTTTCTCACTGGCACACAGGAGCAAGGGAGGAACCCAAATGCATCATTGTACACAAAGTCAGACATGTTGAGGGATGAACAGATCTCCCAGGGATATGGAAACCTGCCCTGAAAAGCCAGTCCAGGGAGAGCCTGAGGTGTTTTGTGGTTCCAGGCATGAAGATGCTCAGGAGCTTCCACAGATGCTCAGGATGGTGCCTGGATCTCGCTCTGGCAATGCCAGGGGCTCAGCTGAGAGCTGTGGGAATGATTTACACTGCCCTGAGAGGGGCCACAGTCCTGCAAGGGTCTTTCATCAGGAGCAAACAGCAGCCTGGAGGGTGGGGAATGCTGGATCTGTACCAGGGCTCATCCTTCACCTTCATGTGGAGCTGCCCCCAAAGTTGCCATGGATCACTTTTTATTTTTCTCCTGTTGGGTGTATTTTGGAGCAGCTGTTAGATGTGGCTTTTTATGGTGATCCTGTGGGAAGCAGCCATTTGCCTGCTGTTATATCCTCACAACTAATACTAACTCCTCATTGCCTTTGGTTTTATTTGGGGTTTTTTATCTGTTGGATTAGTTTGCGTGGGTTTGTTTATTTGGGTTTTTGTCTGTTTTGGTTTGAACTTTTTATTTGCTTTTCTATAAATGACTGGTTAAGTATGCATAGCCAAACTCAAGAAAATGTAAACCAGGTTCAACTTTCCAGAAATTCCTTTTGCCTGGGTTTAGCTGCACCCCCAGGCTCAGGATCACCAGTATATTTGCAGGTTTTACTCTGCATCATCAGCCTGTCCAGACTCTGCTTGGTGTTTCAGAAATGGAGAAGACAGTGGACATTGTGCCAAGCTTCCTTTCAAAGAGAAAAACCTGGGTCAGCATGACAGAAAAGAAGAAAAAAATAAAATAAAATTCACCAGTTAGAACAGAACAAGTGTCCCACCATTTCCCCTTCCACTGTTATTAATTTTGTACAATTTAGAGGCAAACCTTGGTCTAAAGCTTCCATCTCTCCATAGTTCCTGTTACTATTTGCTACCCTTCAGCCTTGACATCCCCTGATCTGACTGACTGCTGTCCAGCTGGGGCTGGGGATGCTCAGCTTGGAAAGAGCCTGGGAGGCCTCACTGTGGCTGTGCAGGACTGGAAGGGTCCCACAGGAAAGAAGGGGATAGAGTGTTCAACAGGGCCTCTGGTGACAGGACAAGGGGGATGGCTTTCAAGTGCAGGAGGCTGATTGAAGCTGGATCTAAGGGAGCTGCTGTTTTA
Source organism: Agelaius phoeniceus (assembly GCF_051311805.1). Classification (NCBI taxonomy): domain Eukaryota; kingdom Metazoa; phylum Chordata; class Aves; order Passeriformes; family Icteridae; genus Agelaius; species Agelaius phoeniceus. The sequence continues at coordinate 2,066,909 of NC_135272.1, read as the reverse complement.
CACTGAGGGTGGTGAGGCACCGGCCCAGGCTGGGCACAGAGGCTGTGGGTGCCCCATCCTTGGCAACAGGGCTCCCCCAAGGCCTGGGGGAAGATTGCTCAGCTTGGAACAAGATGATCTTCAGGGTCCCTTCCAAGCCCAACCATCCAGGGATCCCCGCTGCCCACTTCAGTTGGCCCTGGGCTCCTGGGAACTGTGATGTCACATCCCCCGTTCCAGGTGGAACTGCCAGCACCCAGCAAAGAGCACAACTCAACCACTGGCCCTTGTGTCAGCCCACGCTGCACTCTGCTCCTGTCCACCCCTGCCACCCTTCTTGTCACCTGCTCCCTCCATCAGTCCTGAGAGCTCCCTAGTGCCTGGATTTTGTCATCCACCACTGAAGGATGCTTATGTTTGTCCTGAGGAAGGTATGGTGCCATTCCATGGAGGGGGACACCACCAGCTGCCCAGGTGGGGTGCAGCTCTGTGGGCTGGTGTGGGACAGGGACCCCACTCTGAGGTTTTGCCACCTCTGCAGGCTGTCACAGACAGAGAGGAAGAGATGGAGGTGGATATCCAGACTTATATAAAGGAGGATGTGGAGATGGAGGAAGACACTGGAGAGGAAAAGATGGAGGTGGATATCCAGACCTATACAAAGGAGGATGTGGAGATGGAGGAAGACACTGGAGAGGAAGAGATGGAGGTGGATATAGATGTGGAAGAGGAGATGGAAGTGGAAATGGAAGAATACATTGAAGACATGGACATTGATTAAAAAGATAAGGAAGAGGCTGTGATCTTGGGATGAAGACCAATGCCAGCAGCAGGACAGGCATGTGGTCCCCACAGGCAGAGTGGGTCCCCTGCTGCCAGGCTGGAGCTGGGCTGGTCCCTGCTCAGGGACGTGGCACCCCGTGCGCTGGAGTCTGGTGCCATCCGCAGCCTGTCCTGTGCTTGCTCTGGGCCACACGAGCTCCAGCCCAGACCCAGCCAGGCTCAGCTCTGGCAGCAAAGTCCTGCTGTGCCAGCATGTGCCAGCCTGGGGGCACATGGAAGAGCCCTCTGTGCCTGATTGGAGTGACCACGGCACACTTGCTTTTCGTCCAGGACTGATGGACATTCCAGACAGGAATGCCACCCTTTTGTACATATGTTTTACAGTTTGTTCTCTTCAGGGATAGGATTTAGGACTTTTTTTTCTCTTCTGTAAATACGTTTCATATATTTTTACTAGATAGGTTCTTCTGTATATACGTTCCATGGATTGCTCTTGTTAGAAATATTCTTACATTGTAAAAGTGTTCGGTATTGTTGCTGTTCTTCCAGAAATAAACAAATGTTCTTTTTCACATCCCAGTTCTCTTTGCATTTACTTTGGGCACAGGCAGCATTTGCAAAGTTGTGGTTTCCACTTGCTCCAGGTTTCCAGGGCTGGAGGTCCCTGGAGGAGCTGGCACAGCCACCCCAGGAGTGAGGGTCCCTGTGCACAGAGGGGTCCCACTGACTGAGGTCACCCTCTGCCTGCAGTTTCTCTGGACACACTTGGGAGCTGCAGGGGCAAATCCCAGCGTGTCCTGTGCCATGGGATCCCATGTTGGAGCAGGGCTGAGCCTGCCTGCTCCTGCACAGCCTCAGCCATGGCTCTTCCCTGGGCAGCCCCAGGGCTAATGAGGGTGCACTGCAACCCCTGCTCCTGAGCACCCAGAGGGGCTGGAGCAGCCTGCAGAGCCTCAGCCCTACATGGACCAAGATTGCCCTTGGAAACCCCCTCTGTCCCCAGACTCTGGTACAAGCACAACAGGAATTGATCCTCCCAGTTAAAGGTGTTAATTGGCAAAAATTTGTCCCGGGGACTTTCTCGTACAGCAAATGTCAGCACTTGGAATCCCTGTTCTGCACTCCCTGGTCAGGCACCAAAACATCTGAACCTGACAGAACATCTTTAATTAGCACCAACCTGCAGAGAGCTCTGGGGGAGAACCTACACCCAAGCACCCAGAGAAACACTTGGCATTGATAGTCTGGGGCAAGAGCTGAAACTAAAGCAGTCTAATGCCAAGAGAGAGGATTTTTATTGCTGAATTCATTCTCCAAGAACAGCAATGAAAGCTTTTGGTGTCCTCACCAGCCACAGATGTGTACTGCCAAGGTTTGCTTCTGGGTTATGATTGATTTTTATTAATCTGCTCAGAACTCTGATGCTGTTCCTGGCTAAGGTGTAGAGATGATATTTCAGAGCCAGAGGAGCTCAGCACAGCTTCTGCAACACACAATTTCCAGAGCCAGACATTCAGGCCATGCAAACTGATACTTTTTCATCTCTGTGCAAAGATCAGTATTAGGACATCACTGCCATGCCACACACTTCTCAGAGCTGTCCCTTTCATCCAGCTCTCCCCAGTCACTTCACAGACTTCACTCCAAGCAGTTTATCTCTGAGAGAGTTCAGTGGCACATGGGATTTAATCCTGGTTTTTCTTCATCTTCTCCTGAGCTGTCTCCAGACACGGTGTGTGGGCACTGTCTGACAGCAGCAGCATTAACGTGCCACCTCCCTGACACTGAGGTTCATGTCACAACTTTTCATCCAAAGCAGCAAATCAATGATTCCCACTGTGTCCCACACAGCTCCATGGGGAGTTTGTGTGGCTGCAGTTCCAGCACCAGCCCAAATGCACAGGACTTTCAGAAGATACAGAAGGAATCAGCCATTCACAGAGAAAAACATCAGTTTGCACGGCCCAGATCCCCACAATCTGCATTTACACTTTGGTCTCTGGGCCTTACTTTTCCTCTCACTAAACTTCTCCCATTTTCCCCTCTTGCTCAGCTTCCCAAGATAATTAAAAGCAGCATTAGGAGCAGGGATAGGAAATGGGAACTGTCCCAAGGCTTGACAAAATTTCTCTTTTCAGGCCTGACAATTCCAGCCAAGGAGAGAGGAAAAGCCCGCATGGAAGAGGTGTGAAATCAAAGCAGTAATCAAATTTAGGTATAATGAGAGAAGCTGAAGAGGTTTTCAATGTTCAGAACAAGATTAGCAGCTCCAGGCACAGGAGGGATGCGACATTTTCCCCGCTGTAACAACTCTGTGATGCAAATTGCATCTCAAATCCTTCTCCCCAGCTCCGGGACCCGTTCAGCCACAAACGTGGTGCTGAATGTTTTAAAGCAAAGTGGAAGCTGGTCAGAGAGGTGGTTTGCAAATCAAAACCACAGAGGACAGCTTGGAAGCACCAGCTGGAGCAGAGAGAGGCAGAGCCTGGCCCTGAGGTGCAGCACAGCCTGAAACTCTAACCAAATAAAGAACTTGCCACTTGTTTTTTTCCCTCAGGAGCTACAGAAGGTGCTTGATGGAATCCCTGCCTCCTTCACACTGCATCAGCATGCAGAGGAGCACAAGAATGAAGATTACAGCACCTTCTGCTGCTGCTTCCATCTCCTGACTCAAATCTCACCAAAATCTGTCACTACTGGGCCTTCCCAAAGCCCCAGATTCACTCAGTCCTTGCAGAATTTCAGTTCTGAGGAGCAGGAAGGGAGATGAAGGCACTTGCAGACACCAGAGATGCAATTGCTGCCTGAGGTGCATTTCACTGCCCACGTTAGTGCCTCTAAAACCATCAAAATCAGCCCCTTTGAGAGCACCAAGCCAACAGCAGGACATCAGGGCCTGCACATGGTTGGAAAGGGCATTTTTTATTATTCCTCTCCCAGTCTCTCATTCCATGGTGCCATGGCAGGGCTTAATCCCATCATTCAGCAGCAAGTCTTGGCAATGAGCTTCAGATGGATTTTTAGTGCTGAGCAAATAAGAGGCAATTTTACTTTGTCTCCAATGAATGAAATTTCACCTAAATGGGACAAACTCTGTGTTCTGAGGCTGGCCAGGCACCAACCACTGCCAGGTCCCCAACCTGGATGTCAAACTGCTCTAATATTGAAAAGTTAAATTTATTTGGCTTTGTGTACAAGATTATTCTCTCTCAAAAGAATTGGAATCCATATCATTGCATTTCCAAGCACTAACCTCAGACCAGCCACAAAGAGCACAAGAGACAAGAAAAGAAATAGAGATTTCTAAGGAGATGGAAATTGAATGCTGAGTTTTTTCCCATGATAGAAAGTTTCATCAATTATCACCTGCCAGCTCCTTGCCTTCACTTCTGTGGCCACCACTGAATACACTCGCAGATAAGAAAATGTTTGTCCTACTGAAAACTGGCACTAGAAGTAGAAAAAGGCTCAGATATCTGGATTCAAAGACAACATAATGAAAAGAGCTGCCTTATAATAGCAAGGTATGATGGACAGCAGGAATGGCTGAAGCCAGCAGAGAGAAGTCCATGAACTATTCCTGCTACAAAGATTTCTGACAAAACCCCCAAGAACCCAATTTTGTCTGGCAGAGCTGACAGGAACCCTCTACATTTAATTCAGTCATTGGCAGCAAATAGAGATCAGCTTGAAGCTCCTTTGGTCCACTACTACTTACTTTTTTTCACCCAAAACTTGTAATTACATCTACTTTTTGGGAAGAAATTACTGCTTTGAGTGGTTCAATGCAAAGAGTTTCTTCCCATACCCACTCCTAATCAGTCACCAAGAGAAATATTTTCTAAAAAGATCTCTTCCAAATTTTGGAGTGACTTTCAACATAAATAACTTGGTTATTTTGCTCAAAATGCTAAGGGAATTGAATTGGGCTCCCTCATCTTAAAAAGAAGTGTTTCTTCCTAGCTCTTCACAAAGAGGAACAAAACACTTGGTTGCAGCAGACTGAAGGCAGGAAGAGGTTTCTTTCCCCCTGAGCTGCACAATAGGAGACAATTTTGTTGCCAAGAGGCCACAAAACCCAGCCAATTTCCAGTTCTTTCAGTGTAAGGGAAAAGTTCTGAGGATCCCAGCTGTGGGAGACAGAGAGTGGCAGGAGCAGGGGATCTGCTGGGGGGTTTGGGGTGGGGGGCAGATGAAAGAAATGTTCAAGCAAAACCTGTGGGAGCTCAAGACTCCATCCCTCAGAGGAGAAACTGGATTTGACCCAAATGCCATTCAAACCCAAAAAACACTGAGGCATTTCCCCAAGCTCTGCTGGGCCATCAGGTACAACCCAAATCCCTCTGTGGGACCAGGGCAGCAGATCCCTGGCACTGGACAGGGATGCTCCCCTGGGAAGCCACCTGCATTGCCCATGGCACTCACAAGACCTGCTTCTAAGGACCCCAACGTCCAAACAACTCCACATTAAAAGCCTTTAATTTGGGGTTTCACTTCTCCACCTGTCTGTTGTCACTAGGCAGCTGCTCCACTTCAACACCTTTCTGATGGGTACAAATTTTCTCCTGATTTCCAGCCTAAACAGGAAGTTATTTCCATTCATTCTTCTGCAAGCACTGGGAGCTTGTACCTGCTTTGCTCTTCCTCTCCTGGTGTGCATTTGTGCACATAAAATGCCAAAGCCAAGAGCATTTCCTTGTTTCAATCATGCCATTTGTACTTATTATTTTCTTCCCATAGAATTGCATGGATTTGGTGCTGGCTCAACACTCAGAATGTTGACAGCACAAAAGCCAGTTCTCACACTGACTTCTCCAAGTTTTGGACCAAGCCTGCAAAGAAGGAAACACAGCAAAGAAATTCCAAACAGGGGCCCTAATCAAGGTAATAAAATGCCACATGCCTGTGTTTGCTGCAGGGAAGACTAGTTCTCCTTATTAAATCATTACAAACAATTAAAGCAGCAGAGGGGAGGAAGACAGAGCTTTTGGGGCAAATTTGGAGACCTCATCTATGGGTGGGTGGAGCACCTAGGATTTTCCCAATTGCTGGGAATGGTTCCCAAGGTCCTTGGTGTAAAATGCGGCTCCCCAGCAAGTGCAGATCTGCAAGACGAGAAACAATTTAGGCAATTGGTGATGCATCTTTCTAAATCGCTCTCCTTTCTTTCTTACAGTACTGATTTAGGGGCACTACCTTGCTTGTTTTTGCTTGTCACTAAAACCAAGCTCACATTTTTTATTGATTGTATCATCTTATATTGTGGTTCCTTCATATTCCCAGTAAAAGAAGACCATTATTTCCAGTGATGTGTCCTTTAAATCACCTCAGTCAATTGGCAGAACACCAGGAGGCCCCTGAGGAGCCGGGGCGCTGGGAAGCCCTGAGGAATTGGGTGTCAGAGGGCACAAGCAGCCCCCAGGCAGCCGCCTTGTCCCTGGCACCCGGCTGCTCTGGCGCTTCCCCAGAGCGTCTCCCAGGCCTGCGGCAGAGCCCTCCAGGCCGGGCCTCAGCAGGAGGGTGGGGGCACCCCTGAGGTGCCCAGGCTGGGCTGGCTGGGCACAGGGAGGGCAAAGCTCCCCTGCCAGGGCATGGGATGAGGCAGTGGGAAGCCAGAGAACCTGAGATTTTACCCCCCAAATGTTCTGTCTTTGCCCTAACATTTACCTCAGGTTTTGTCACAAAATGATCTCCATGTGCCCTCTAGAAATTACTCAGACTTTTCCTCAAAAGTAATTTTTTTCCCTAGAGATCACCTTAAATTTTCCTGCTCAAATATCTACTACATGTACTCGACAGTTCACCTCTGATTTCATTATTCTCACAGTCCAGTGATTACCTCAACTGGAAAGCCCAAATGTTCATTTCATGCCGTACAGGAGGCACCAGGTAATTCCAGCATTCCTGTGCTATGAAGTTCTCTCCCTGGAAGCTACTGCAGCTTTACCCCTGGCCAAGTGAAACACTCCCTGGTGCTGAGGCAAGCCTGGCCCATGCTCCTCGGTGTGTATGAGCGCAGGGCAGCCCCAGGGCAGCTCCCCCAGGGCTTCTGCAAGGCCGCCCGGCGCCCGGCCCCGCGGGGCGGCCCCAGCGGGTTCGAGTTGCCGCCCGCGGCTGAGGGGAGCGGCGGGGCGGGGCCGCCCGCGCCTGGGCGGGAAACGCTCCCTGCGGCGGGGAGCGGGCGGCGGCGGCGCAGCGGGGACCGGGCCGGCCCTGCCGTGTCCCTCAGGGCGAGCCCACGGCCCCTCAGCGGCCCTGGCGTTCCTTCAGCCAGCGGCAGGTGCGCTCAGCCACACGCGGCGTGCCCGTGTCCCCCTCACTTTCCCTCAGTGACACCGCCTCACCCTGGGGGACACGACAGACACCCGCCTCCCCTCAGGGACTCTCGCTGGCTCAGTGGCATGCAGGGCATCTGCATCCCATTCAGAGACTGTCATGACACCTCAGCGACCCACGGGGCATCTGCCTTCCCTTCAGTGACAGAAAGGCACCTGCAACCTGCTGGGGAAGCCTCAAGTCTGCTCAGTGACCCCATGTGCCCTCAGCATTGGGACACCCACTTTTCTCTCAGTGACCCTCGCGTCCCATCAGCAAACCAAGAGGCACCAGCCATCCTGTGGGTGACTCAGAGCGAGTGCAGTGGGTCATGGTGGCCAGGGGCCAGCAGCAAGCAGAAAGCCAGGGCTGGGGAACAGGTTCTGCTCTGCTTACAGCATGGGCTGAGGGCCGGGAGAGCTCCATTTCCCCCTTGAGATGTTGGAGACAGGGCCTTTCACCCTCCTTACAGGGCTGCCCCTTGCTGCAGGCAGCCAAAGGAGCACGATGGCAAAAGGCCAAGGACAGCAAAGCAAAGAGCCAGCCCTGCACACAGGGAGGTGACCCAGTGCAAAGCCAGCGTGGCATCCGAAGGTGCCTGCTGCTCTCATGTGTCCCTGCCCTGGGAATGCCAGCAATGCCCTTTGTCCAGAGGGCCTTTCTGTGGCCCCTCTGGGCTCAAAGCTGCTGCTCTTCTGGCTCAATGGGGCCTAAAGCCACAGAACTCGGCCTCCCCCACAGCAAGAGGAACAAGACTCGGAGAGCAGACAGTGGAGCTCCATGCCTAAGGCTGAGGGGCCGGGGGCTCCAGTCCAGAGCACAGGGAGGGCACACGCCCAGCCCCACAACTCCTGGCCTCACAGCCCTGAAAGGCCGGGACCAGGGTTCCACGCCTGATTCCAGGGGGTCCCTCCAACCGCCCAGTGAGGAAGCGCCAGAGCAGCTGGCTGTCAGGAACAAGGCAGCTGCCAGGGGGCTGCTTGTGGCCTCTGACAGCCCATTGCTCAGGGCTTGCCAGCGCCCCAGCCCCTCAGGCCCTGCCCCAGCCCAGCCAAGCTGCCCGGCAGCAGTGCCACAGCCCCACAGCAGCTCCAGAGCAGCCCCATCCAGAGGCACCTGGGAGCCCTCAGCAAGGCAGGCAGCAGCACACGGGCGGGAGGACACAGATGGCGCTTCCTGCCTGGCACAGGGCTTGTGGCCATCTCCAGGCACTGCTCTGGCAGGGATCCCTGCAGCTCCGGCCCCTGCCCAGCCGCTCTGTGGGCAGCACAAAGGAGCTTCAGCAGAACCACCAAAGGCCAAGGGGCTTCTGGCCATTTCCCCTTGCCCACCGCATGCCGGGGCAGCTGGCTGAGCACAAGCACCCTTTTCCCCCTCTTCCCCTCTGCCCTACAGACCCTGGGCAGAAAAAAAAGTCTCCTGAGATTCTTTGTATTATAACACAGTCTATATTTACATAGGGTAAAAAATAGAATGGAAGAACAGAAAAATCTTAAAGAAAACTAAAAATCCCCGCTGGCTCAGGTTGCCCCAGCAAAGAGAGCCTCCCGGATCAGCTCTCCTCAGAGCTCCAGCAGTGCAGCCAGCCGAGCCGTGACAGACGAGGCCGAGTGATCCATGCCCTGCGCAGCTGATCCTGCAGCCTCTGGAAGATGGAATATCGCCCACTGGCTGTTGCTCGGAGGACATGCAGTGTTTGAAATGCCAGCTCTGACACAGCACTGCTCATGTCCTCCGTCAGGCTTTCAAGGGCTGCAAGAGAGACGAACAGAGCTGTGGTAAATAGGTATGATTCGCGCAGACAAAATTGAAACAGTAATCAATATTGATGCAGTAATTAATATTTGGAAAGAATAATAAAACAGGTAAAAGTTGTAATGCCAAGAAAAAAGGGAGAGGAGGGGTTCCACCCCCCCCTCCCTGCAGATGTTCAAGGACAGGAGGAAAATGCAAGAGATAACAGTTACTGAAAATTACAGAAAGAAGGGAAAATCTGGTTGGGTCCCAGGAAAACGCCAGCTGTAAGAGATTTATTGCTTTGATGCTTAAATGTTAGTTTTGGATTACATTGTACTGGCTTGGTGCGCATGTGTAACCCAAAGGTGAATTAAAGGACATTGTGGAGGAAGAAGAGAGGCCTTCATCAAAAAATGACCCCCAAAGACTTGTACAACAACCAAAACGAGCGGTGGAGCGTGCGCGGTAAAGGTGGTGATGAGGGCGGATGTAGAAGTGTGATGAACTGAAAATGGGAGGAGATGACATTGACACATGGCATAAAAGGGGGGAATCTTCACTTGGAAAGCTCATACATGAGGTGGCAAGGGTCCTGCACTCCATGGCCCGCAGTTATCCTTTGCTTACGTGCTATTATTGGAACCAAATTATCCCTTATTTTAAATCAAATTATATTGTCAAGATATATTTTCTAAACTATTCAATTAAAATTGCTGCTATCTCAAATATTGTTTGGTTTTTATGATGGGATAATTGGGCAAACATAACAGACCAAGGTCAGATCCCAGATCTATGGGGAGCCAAGGAGAGCCCACTGCCAGAGCCTTCCCAGCCGGCTCTTGCCATGGAGCAGGAGCAAGGGGATCAGCCCGAAGCTGCTGGCCAAGAATGGGCCACGAGGCCCTGAAATCTCAGTGTGCTCTGCCCCCGGGAGCAGAGCCCTCCACAGCCAGGGCAGGGCTTGCAGCTGTCCCCGGCAGCCCCCGCTGTCAGCCCGCTGGCCTCACTCACCAGTGCAGATCAGCTGCAGCTCTTGCTGCTGCCCCCGCAGGTGCCGCCCGGCCATGCCTGTGAACACAGAGCCTGTCAGGGCCCCAGCGGCACAGCTCCCTGCCGGCGGCGCTGCCGGCGCTGTGGCCACACGGGCTGCTGGCCCGGCAGGGCTCAGCCCGGCCCTTGCCGCACGCTGCCGCCCCAGGGCACGGCTGCCAGAGGGCGGCAGCAGCAATGCCCAGGCCGGGCGGGGCTCCACGGCGCCGGGCCCGGCTGGCGCTGCCGGGGCAGCAGGCGGGGCTGGGGCCGAGCTGCGGCGGGCCAGGCCAAGGAGGGAGCTGGGAGTGGCTCACCCATGAACCTGATGGCCGCCTCTCGCAGGGGTTCCTGTGGGCTCCGCAGGTAGCGCAGGGCCTGGCGCAGGTGCTCGGCCGCTCTGCTCCTGTCCTCTGCCAGCTGCAAAGAGCGGCAGGAGGGAAGGGTTGGCGCGGGCTCAGCCCCTGGGCCGGGCGCTGCCTGCGCCCAGCCCCGGCCTCCCCTGGCCGCACAGGCCTGAGGCGCGGCCTGCAGCCGCTGGCCAAGGGCTCCCGAGGGCAGGGGGCAGAGGGCCGGCTGCTGCCCGGGGAGCCGCGGTGCCGCCCCGCAGCCCCGCCGGGCCGGGGCTCCATGAGCACCCGGCTGGGGCCCACAGGAGCCTGGAGAAGAGCCCGCGCGGCCTTTGGCTGCAGCAGCGGGCAGGGGCACAGCTGCTCGGCCCCGCACCTGAGCACTGCCCTCAGGGACCTTCTCCAGGCTGAGCTTGGGGGTTCTCGGCTTCTCTTACCAGGCACTCGCCAAACCTCCATGTCTGATCCACCTGGAGCATTTCTTCGAGTTTCCTCCTCTTTAGGAATCTGGCCGAAGAATGCAGTACTACGCAGGAGGCCTGGAGAACAGCAGAGAGGCACAGATGGCCCCACAGGCCAGGGCACAGGAGCATCCCAGTGCCACAGCCTGAAGGAGGCTGCAGCCTGCAAGGTGCCAGGGCAGGAGGCAGCCCAGTCCCCTCCCAGGGGGACAGCAGGTGGCCACAGGTCGTCACCTTAGCAACAATCTGATTCTCATCATGGCAGTGGAAGTAGAGTAGCACCAGGCTCTGGCGCACGTGGGACTTCAGGGCCTTTCTTCCATCTTCTGTTAGTAAGTCCAGCATCTCTTGAAAGACACACATGCAGTTCAGCTGCACCTGGACATCATCCTTTATGAAAGGAAGGGCAAAAGTCCTCAGCATCAGGTGCTTCAGGCCCCCCAGGGCACAGGCCTGCATCTGCACAGGGCACCAAGTGTCCGGGCAGCAGCCGGTGGCCGAGGCTGTGGGCACAGAGCCTTACGTGGTCAAAGAGTGGCAGGAGCGCCTCAGCCAGCTGCAGGGCAATGGGGGTGGCTATTGGGGCACCATTATCCAGGAGCAAATATCGCAGTAGAAGAATGGTCATCCTGATCATGTGGCTATGATTTTCCTGCAGGAGCTCCACAAGACTTTCAGTCAGGCTCCCCATTTTTTCAGCCTGTGCGGAACACAAGTTGGTGAAAGGCCAGCCTGCTGCTGCAGGGCCCAGAGGCCAAAGGCCTGTCCCAAAGCACTGGGGCAGTTGAAGCAAGTGGCAGGAGAGCTGGGAGCAGCTGCCCCAGCGCCCCAAGCCCAGGCAAGGCCAAGCGACTGCCTTGCCCAGCCCCACGCTGCCTGCACGGCTTCAGCCACTGCCCCCTTCTCACCATCAAGGGATTCTTGCCCAGCACTACCAGGCCTCTTGAGTGCCAAGTAACGCCTGGCCCTGTGCTCGCTCTGCAGGTTCCGTGCCATGATCTCCAGAACACTGTCACTGCATTCCCTCAAGTCCAGGCACTCGAGGACCTAAAAGGCACCGGCATTGACAGGGAGCCGGCCGGCAGGAGCCCGGAACTGCACAGGGCTGGGCCCAGGCAGCAGCACAGGGCATGGGCACCGTCCTGGCAGCTGTGCCTACGAGAGGGCAGAGAGCTGGGAGGCAGTGCTGGCCTTGAGACTCACCTCCACAAGGAATGCCAGGGCAGGGAAATCCCAGAATGGCATCTCTTGGCCGAGCAGGGTGAGCAGGTAGAATGCAATCCCGGAACAGAAGTGTACGGCTGACTGGCAAATTTCTCTAAAGAGAGGAAAAAGCAAACAAGACCCTGAGCCAGTGGGGCAAATCTCTCCCAGGAGTGACTCTCAGAGTTCTCATCTTTCCCCACCACCCTTCCAGCAAGGGGACGTGGGCCATTTAGGAGTTGGTTGCTCATGGGCACCCTCCTCTGCCAGCCTTTTCTAGTCTGCTTGGCCGTCCTTCAGTGACAAGGCCCTCTGGCCCATGATCATGGGCAGTTTGGGGGACACCTGGGCACAGAGCACAAATGTCAGAGGCAGTGGGGAGAAGGGGCTCTTACCTGGCCAGCAGAGCCACGGCAAAGTGGTGGCTGTCAAGAGAGAGCAGCGTGTCCCAGCCACACCTGCGTTCCATTGCCACCACCACATGCTCACAGCGGAGAAGGCAGAGCAGGCACTTCAGGGTGCGCACTGCAAACCTGTGTGCACAGCAAAGGCCAGGTCACGCTGGCAGCACTGGCTCCTTGGCAGGCCACGTGGCAGGGACAGGAGGAGTGGCATGGTGCACCTGTTCGGGCTGGTAGCAAGGCCGTGCTCTTGCTGGCATCCCTTCCAGAAGGCATCGACCTCCTCTGGCATCTCTTCTATGCTGGAGAACACTTGGAAGAGCAGATGCACAAATAGGCGGGGGAAATACACCTTCAATATCCGTGGCAGACAGGGCACCTGCAGGATCTTCCACATCACCACGGTTGCCTGCAAAGGACAAAGCCCCCCCGGGACAGCGCTCAGTGCCCAGGCGTCCGTGTGGCAGGGCCCGAGCGTGGCAGGGAGAGGCCCGGAGAGAGGCAGGGGGAGCACGGGGCCAGCTGGGCCTGAAGCTGCCCCTGGGCCAGGTTTCAGGCCAGCACCTGAGGCAGGCAGATGCAGTGGGGGAAGGAGGATGGAGAGCTCTGGAGAGGCGGCCTTGGGGCCAGCAAAGGCCACTTGCAGAAACTCACAGCCAGGCCAAAGACACCCGTTTGGTCCCCATCGGAGGTGCACGTGCTGTACTCTGGCCAGCTCCCCAGCACATCCAGGAGGGTCAGCTGTGCCAGCTCCGCAGTCCTGGCTGAGCCCATGATGGTCTTCCACATGGCCATGGCAGCTCTGCAGGGTCAGAGCTCTTTCTCAGGGGGGTCTCAGACACAGCACCGGGGGGAGCTGAGCTGGCTGCCAGTTCTGCCTCTGCCCACTGGCCCTGGCCAGCAGCAGCCAGGCAGCCCAGGCCTGTGGGGACAGAGCCCTGAGGGGCAGGGAGGGAGCATGCCAGCAGGCTCAGGGGCCAACGTGCCAGGGCTGGGAAAGGCAGCAGCCAGAGGGCCCTGGAAGTCTCTGTTGCTCAGACACCTTCGGCAGGCTGTACAGGGTGATGGGCTGGGGAGGCCTGAGCCCTCTGGGCAGGTGGGCCCCATACCTGTCACAGGACGGGGCCACACGCAGGAGCGTCAGGACTGCGTCATCTGGCTGTGCTTCTGTGAGGTCCAGCAGGGCCTCGTCCAGCCTGGGCTCAGCACAGTCATTGGCCACGAGCCACTGGTGGATGAACCTCACCATGGCGGGCACCTGCAGAAGGCACAGGGAGACTTGGGAAGCTGCCAGAGGGAGCAATGTTCCCATCTTGCCCAGAGAAGTGCTTCCCTTCCCCGCGCACTGCCATGTGGCCTCAAAGGCTCACAGCAACCAGCATGCGTGGCTTGGGAGGACAAGCAATTCCTGGGAGGATCAAACCCTGCCCACAGGCTGCTTACTTGGTCTGGATAGTAAAAATCTTCCTGTACAAGCATAGACAGGAGGGCAGCGCTGGTCTTGCTTTGGAACATGGGCGAGTATGCTTGGAGCCCAGTGCCCATGGCGATGGTCACTTCCTCCTGCATTCTCCTGATGAATTTGCAGATGAACTGTAGGAGAAGGGCAGGAAGCCGGGGATGTTGCATGGAGTGCTGCACACACGGTGCTGGGCTGAGCAGGGACAGCAGGCCCAGCCCAGCTGGGGGTGGCTGCAGGTACCTGCGCTGTTCTGCGGAAGCGGCCACGGCTGGATTCCTGCTCTTGTGTGCACTCCAGGGCTGCATCTGGCAAAGAGTGAGCGCAGCCAGAGCTGAGGGGCTGCGGGAGAGGCCGGAGAACACAGCCCAGCCCTGCGCCCCCCAGGCAGGGAGAGCCCCAGGAGGCCCCAGGGGATGGAGCATGGCCACTGCTGGGTGACTGCCTGGGCCCTCTTCCGTTCTGTCCATGGGCATTTCCCCAGGGGATGGCATGGCATGGCATGGCATGGCATGGCATGGCATGGCATGGCATGGCATGGCATGGCATGACATGGGATGGGATGGGATGGGATGGCATGGTATGGCATGGGATCGGACGGGATGAGATGGGATGGGATAGGATGGGATGGGATGGGGCCAAGTTGGCTGCAGGCTCCAGCCCTGCAGCCCAGCTCTGCCACTCACCCTCCTGCGGTGGCTGGAATGGCACCACCTCCTCAGTCTCCTGTGCTGGGGCAGCTCCAGGGCCTTCTTCCTCCTCCTCCTCCTCCACCCAGGCCATCTTGGGCACTCTCGGGGGTCTCTGCTCCATGTCTCTGACTGGAGCTACTTGCGGGAGAGGTGCCCTGGGAAAGCTCCGGGGCACCAAGTCCCACGCTCTGCCCTTGAGGGCAGCTTCAGAATAGAAGCCTCGCAAGGCCACAGGTCACCGAGTCCTGTGCTCTGGCCTCGAGCTCAGCTGCAGGAACAAGACTGCGGAAAAGCTCGGGCTCAGACGGGAACGAGCGTGCTGTGCGGGGGCTCCTCACGGCACTGCTCTGTCCTGTTGTGCCCCGTTGCGTGCTCCCAGCTCCCCGGCAAGCTTCTATTTCCCACATGTCACAAAGGGCCCTTGGACACTGGGTTCCGTTCCATGGCACGGTGACCGTGCTGCAGCGTGCCAGCCAGGGCCCTTGCACACACTGCCGCCTGCCCTGGGGCCGCCCCCAGCCCAGCCAAAGTGGCCCAGGCTGGAAGGAATGCCTGGCCCCAGGTGTCTAAGGCAGCCCCACAGGATCTTTAGGAAGGGCTCAGAGCATCAGCAAACGCTGCCCTGCTCTGCGGGCTCAGGGCAGCAGAAGGAGCCCCCAGGGCTGCCGACGCAGCTGTGCCGGGAAGGGCCCGGGGCCTTCCAGGGAAGCTGGCACGGCCTCCTTGGGACACGTCCCGGCCCGTGGCCATCCTAAACCCGCGGGTGTGACACGCACAAGGAATGTGGGGGCCCGGGCATGAATGCTGCTCTGAGCCCTGGGGCCCGGGCAGCGCTGACAGCAGCAGCTGTGGCAGAGTCCCCGCCCAAGCAGAGCTGCCACCCCCCGAGCCCTGGCAGCGCTGGTGCCCGTCTCCTGCCCCAGAGACCTGTGCCCCCGGGGGGCTTCTGTGCCACAGGGAGCCAAAGCCCACCTGCATTGGGGGCTGTGCTCCTTCCTGCAGGGGATGATGGCCAGAGCACCTGGAGCAACTGCTGGCAACACTGGGTCTCTGTCAGATGATGTTGCTCCTTCCTGAAATGTATTTTTTTCATGGAAGTGATTGGCAGTAGCACCACAACACCATCCATTTCTGAGTTTCCCAGGGCAATTAGATTGCAAAGTAACACTGTGAGGTTTCCGTGTGCTTTTCTCACTCTCTTTCCTGCATTCTGGAAAAAATAGAATCTGCCCAATCTCTGATATTCTCGGCTTCAGTTGCTGCCTTCACTGCTGGTTGTGGCAGCTCATGTCCAAACAAAACTGTGTCCCTGCTGAGCACAGCAATGGGTGGCCACACATAGGGAGGTTCTCCAGTGAACATGAAGGTGGACACGTGGAAGTACAGAGGATAAGGATAACTCTGGGAGGAGAAGCTGTTCAGTGTCTCTGATTACGGTGCCCGCACCCTGAAGCAGCAGCCAGGAGAAGTGCTATAAGCAGACACATGCAGTTTTGGGCACCAGAATATAAAAAGATAGTAAGCTATTAGCCAGAATGCAAAGGAGGACTGCAAGGATGGAGTGTGGTCTGGAGGGGCAGCCCTAGGTGCAGCTGAGGCCACTCTAGTCTGTTCAGCCTGGAGGAGAGTAAAGGGCATCACTGTGGTCTCCAACATCCTCCTGAGGGGAATCAGAGGGGCTGCTGCAGCTCTCGTCACTGTTGGGAGCAGTGACAGCACTCGAGAAAAGGGCAGGGAGCTGGGACAGGGCAAGTTTCATTTCCATATCAGGAAAAGGTTTTTCACCCAGAGCACGGTCAGGCACTGGCACAGGTTCCCCATTGACGCAGCCCAGCGGAGCCCGGGCCGGCTCTGGGGAAAACTCCGGCGCTGTGCCAGGAGTGGGGAACGGCCAAGGCGTGGGCTCTGCCTGCGGCTGAACCTGATGAGCCACTGCTCAGTGGCTCAGGATCTAATAACTGCGGCACGGAGCAGGCAAAAGAGAAGGAGGAGGCTCCTCCATTGTGAGGTTCCACAGGCAAAGGTTTATCCCAAGGGAAGGATTCAGAAGCAAAGAGCCACCAGCATTTCTGTACACGGGATTTTATAGGGGTACAATCTGCAGGGCAGGAGCGAGGGGATTACATCAGTTGCTTGGGACTAATTAGGACAGATGGGAGGAGAGGGTAGGTGCCATGGGCCAGTGGGGTTTCCTGCAATAGTGGAATTCCAAAGGGGTGGTGCAGTCAGGGATTGGTCCAAGACAAAACTGACAGGGTAGGTTCAGGAATAAAGAGCTGGGTTACCTTGACAGGCAGGGAAGAGCTGGAACAAAGAGTGGGGAATGGCATGAGGGACAGCTTTGAGGGAGGGCAAAACCTAGGGGTAAACCAACTTGGGAAAAACAGGGGGTACATTAAAACAAACTAATATAAGATAACTGATAAATAAACACAAACTGCAACACCCCAGGGAAATGGGTACAGCACCAAGCCCATCTGAGGTTGAGAAATCTTTGAACAACATCGAGCAGTCACTCAAGCTTTTAGACACTACATCAAAAGTCAAGGGTTGTGAACTCTAGGTTTACATGAGTATGTATATACTCCTGAGTTTTACTTTAGGCAGTGTTTTAAGAAACTTGTTTTATGTCCGATCATACCCCAGTTCCTTGTAGATTGTGTGGAACGTGTAATCCTTTTGTTTTCATTGCTTGTTAGGACTATAAAAAAGAATATTGGTGCTGGGTGACTCAGAGACACCCAGTGTGTGTTAAGTGCAGTATACAGGGCACAAAGAAGGAAAAGAGAAGCAGTAATAACACATAACTGATATGTTTGGAAATTAAGATAGCATTAAGAATGAATAACACAAGAAGTAAAAATGTTATTAAAAAGAGTCCACTAGAATGTATTTTAGCACATGAGAAAGATTTGGGAGGAATCCTGGAGGGTAATTTTTCAAAGAAAGGTAATCTGATTAAATAGTCTACCCCATGGTAGTAGCCTTGGTATCAGTTAGAAAGTGGTGAAAAGTGACCCCCTAATGGAACTTTAAATTATCATACATTGTGACAGTTGATGTTATTTTTATGAAAAGAAGAAAAATGAGATCATGTGATATATGCAGACGTGTTTTTTACCCTGGAGAATAAACCTGAGTGTCAGAAAGAATGTGGCTTTGATTTGGCCCCACAGGACCCTTTAGTCCTAACTTTGGAAAGAAATACCAGGCAGAAAATAAAGAGATGCTGTTCAGCATGTAGCATAGGGCAGAGATGTTTGAAATTGGCTAAAAAGCATGAGGAAGATTGTGTTCTAGGTGTCCAAGCCTTACAGCCGAGTTACCCCAGGCCAGCTTGGGTACACTCCCCCTCACCCAACCACTCCGCACCCTAAATGAAACCCAAATGGCAGTGAGGATGAGATGAATAATCCTGGGGAGGGGACAATTTCAGAGACCCCAGTGACAACACATACAAGGAATAAAACCAAGGAAACTCTGCCTTTAGTCACCCCTTACGGCAAGCAGCGGGTCCCCAAGGAGAAGCCATGTGGGTGAACTTCTGCTTTTCTACTAGTGACCTGAAGAGTTGGCAGGAAAAAGTTAAAATTTATAGAGAAAACCCCAGCAAAGTAGCAAAACGATTTGAGTTCATAGTCAAAAATCGAGACCCAGACTGAGGTGATACTGATTTCATGCTGACAGAGCTAAGAAAACCAGCAAAAGAGTTGGTGATAAAGGTAGCCAGAGCCCATGTGCAGGGACAAATTGCTAGTGGAGCCTGACAAGGTACAGTGGACCAGCTGTTTCTTATTGTAAACCCTTTGTGGGACCCAAATGATGCAGGCAGCTGTGCAATGTTAGCCAGATGCCAGGAACTAGTCAAATTTGAATTAAAAAATGCCATTCCAGAAGCAATGAATTGGTCAGTAATATATAATGTTACACAGGGACAGCACGAGTCACCCACTGACTTTGTGAACAGGCTCTGAGCAGCTGCACAGAAACGCACAGCCCTGGATCCCTGGTCGGATATGGGAAAGCAGCAGTTCCTTTCCCTGATGTTTGGGCAATCTAGCCCAGATGCCAGGCAGGAACTTCAGAAGCTGAAAGAGCCTGTAAAGAGAGACTTAAAGGCATTAATGAAAAAGCATAGAAGGTGTATGATAATAAAGACAGAGAAAAAGAAAAAGAACTCCCTGCAGCCACAGTGGCAGCTCTGGATCAGCTCCAGGGAGAAGACGTGGGTGAGGATGAATCAGAGGCAGGGGCCAAAATACCAGAGGCAGAGGAGGTTCAAACCAGCCACAGGTCAAGCTGGGGCCAAATCAATGTGCATATTGTAAGAAAGGACACTGGAAATGCCAGTGCCCAGAGTTAGCAGACACAGTGCACAAAACTCTTGTAGCCACTCTAGATGATAAGAAATGACCAAGCCTGGCAGATCTTACCCTAGCAGGCCCACTGGTTAAAATACAGCTGAAGAATGAGAAAGAAGTTGAATTTTTAGTAAATATTGGAGACACATTTTCACTCTTGAATCAAGCACTGATACCCAAAAGTGAAAACTGTCTTCAAGCAAGAGGAGCCACTGGCTAGCCAGAACAATGCATTAAATGTAAAATTGAGAAGAAAATGGGAATACATCAGTTTCTTGATTTACCAAACTCACCCAAATCTGCGCTAGGCAGGGATTTGCTGCAAAATTTCGAAGCGACATTTCAGCTTAAAAAAAGAAAAATGAAATTTAAGGTACCTGAAGACAAATTGGTTTTAGCATTAGGACTGACAATTGACACAAGACCAACAAACAATAATACCTCTTTAGAGCAAGTATTGAATCAGGTGTACCCAAGAGTAGGGGATACTGATAGGCCAGGAAAATCAAAACGAGCAGACCCTGTAAAAATCGAGCTACAGACAAGAGTTAGGCCAGCAGTCAGAAAGCAATAGCCTTAAAGATTAGAAGATAGGAAAGGAATACAGGCAACAATCACTAAATTCCTGACATTAGGATTATTGGAAGAATGGGAGTCACAATTTAATACTCCTAGATTGGCAATAAAGAAATCTAATAGAACTTAGAAACTAGTGCCAGATTTACAGGCAATTAATGATTTATGCCTGACTACCTTACTAGCTAAGCTTTGAGATGATTTTATTTGGTTTCCAGTGATAGATGTGAAAGGTGCTTTCTTCTGCCTGCCACTTGCGGAAGAAAGTCAAAATGTATTTGCTTTTGAATGGGAGAACCCTTGCACAGGCAGGAAAAACCAACTTAGCTGACCAGGATTACCTCAAGGGTTCAAAAACATTCCCAGTTTTTGGGAATTGATCGGCTGAAGAATTAGAGCTATGGCAATCACTGCCTGGGGAAGGAACAGTCCTACAGCATGTAGGTAGTTTGTTAATTGCTACTGACACTACTAAAGAATGTTTTGAGCGGGCAGTGAACCTTTTGAATGTTCCTGGACTGAGTGGTTATCGAGTATCTGCACAGAAAGCCGGCTGGAGCAGCAGCTGTGGCTGTGCCCCTCCGAGGGGGCGCTCGCAGTCCCCGGCTTGCCCGGGCACAGCGAGCGGCGGGGACACTCTCCCGCTCCTCGGGAGGCCGCGAGAGCGGCTGAGGCTTTCGCCTGCTGCGGACGAGACACCGGAGCCACGCTGGTAGGAGAAGGAGAGGGGACTCCAGCTGGGGGCAAAGTCCAGCTTTATTAAAGAGCTCCAAGGAGATCCGCAAGCCAGGGGATCCAGAGAACGGGAGACAGAGAACTGGGCTGTGCAAGGTGTTATAAAGGGGAGGTGAACAGGGGAGGGGATGGCCCATCTGCCAATGGAATTCCAGGAGGGCGTGGGGAGCAGGGAAACAGACATGTAGGGGAACCAATGGGGGTAAACAGGGGAGGGGCCCCGGTGCCTGAGCCTATCACTCGACACCCTTGGAAGAAGTTTCTGGAGGGAAGGGATGGGCTCTGGAGTGAAAGGCAGGACACAGGGGAGGGGTTGAGGGGATGACAAGGCAGTTTTCAGGGAACCAGGGAAGGAGGCAGCGAGATTGACATTAAAAAGGAGGGAGGAGGCAACGGGGGCAGAACTACTGTCACAGGGAGGAACTGCAGCAAACCAAAGTACTGCTTAATGCAACTCAAACATATAAGAACACACTACAACAAGCAACAAGTGACCTAGCTTGGATATGGGGTCTCCAGAGGACAACGATCTTTGGGAACTGCCCGGAAGGAGCAATTTGCCAGACACTCGACCACAAACCATAAGATAACTCCATGCTTTCCTTGGAATGACAGCTTGGTGCCAACTGTGCATATACAGCTGCAGATTGATCATGAAACCTTTATACAAATTGGTGAAAATCTCTAAAAATACCGTGATATGGATCCCCGAATTGAACAGGGCCTTTGAAGATCTGAAGGGTGAACTCATGAGGGCCCCTGCTGTGGGGCTGCCTGACGTGAGCAAGCCCTTTTGGTTTTTCCCACATGAAGGACGGAATAGCTTTAGGGGTTCTGGCACAACACCTGGGTCCTTGCAAAAGGGCAGTGGCATTTTTTTCTAAGCAACTGGATACTGTGAGAAAGGGCTGGCCCGCCTGCCTCAGGGCAGTAGCAGCAGTGATCATGAACATTGAAGATGCAAGGAAGTTTACACTAGGACCAAAGATGACGGTCTCAGTGTCCCACACGGTGTCAGCTGTTTTAGATCAGAAAGGGAACCATTGGCTGTCTTCCTTGAGATTCCTAAACTACCAAGCAGTCCTGGCTGAATCTGATGATACTGGAATTCATGTGACCAGTGTTGTTAACCCTGCCTCCCTTCTGCAAGGAAAGTCCAAAGCTGAACCTGTAGTACACGACTGCCTAGACACCATGGAAGCTGTGTGCTCCAGCCGCCCAGATCCAAAGGAACAGCCGCTCCCAGATGCCGTGAACTGGTTCAGCCATGAACTGCTGCTGTGATGGCAGCAGTTTTGGGAGACAGGGAGTGCGAATGGCGGGCTACGCTGTGAGCACAGTCTCAGATGTAATCGAGTCAAAGCCATTTCCAGCAGGAACCTCAGCACAAGAGGCTGAGCTGATAGCCCTCCCTCTAGCATTAGAAGTGGCAAAAGGAAGGGAAGTTAGTGTTTAGATGGATTCCAAACATGCCTATGGAATTGTTCATGCCCACGGAGCCATATGGAGGGAAAGAGGACTCCTGACTGCACAAAAGAAGATGGTCAAATATGCAGCTGAAATCCTCAGGCTCCCTGAGGTGGTGGAGCTCCCATTGCAAGTGCCAACTGTATATTGCTGAGGGCACTCTAAAGGTAACACCCTCCTGGAAGCAGGTGACAGATTTGCAGATTATGAAGCTCAAATTGCTGCTGAAAGAAATGAACCACTTGTGGCAGCTCTAATACCTACTGCAGTATCAACTAAGCAGCCTGTAAAATACCAACCTTCTGATTATAAATGGATTAATGAAAGTAAAGGAAAACGTTTAGAAAATGGTTGGGGACAATTAGAAACAGGTCAAGTAATAATACCAGAGAAGTAAATGAGACAATATGTGGAATCTGAACATGATAAGACTGGCTGGGGAGCAGAACCCAGTACCTAAAGGTACAAATTGCAGGCCCAGGCTTGCAGAACACTGTTAAAGAAGGACCATCACAATGTGTGACTTGTTTGAGGAATAATCCAAATCCAACAGTCAGGCTAGAACAAGGGGTTTTGAGCAGAGGAGCTTTTCCTGGAGACTTGTGGCAGATAGACTTTTCTGAACTCCCAAGAAAGGGGGGTTTGCAATGTTTGCTGGTACTTCCTGATACTTTCTCTGGGTGGCCAGAAGCGTTCCCTTGTAGGACAAAGAAAGCTAGAGAATTGATAAGAAAAGTATTGCTGAATGAGGTCATGGCTAGGTTTGGTGCACCTGGAGAAATATCCTCTGACAGAGGATCTCGTTTCTGTGCCATCTCAAATGGTGCAAGCTGTGTGCAAAGCATTAGGAATCCAATGGCAGCTTCACACGCCCTGCAGACCACAAGCTAGAGGTCAAGTAGAAAGGCTGAATCATATGATCAAACAGCTAAAATTTGGCAAGAAGTGCATTTATATTAGTATCAATCTCTACCTCTTGCCTTCATCAGACTCAATAAAACCTAGGTCTAAAGAAAAAGCCCATTTGAAATGCTTTATGGCAGACCTTATGGATTAAAAGTCACTCATGATGAAAATTTGGCTCAAGATGGTAGTCAATATATCTATGACTATTTAATGGCTATAAACCAACAATTGCACCAGAAGTTTAGTACTGCGTTTGAGAATCAATCTAAGCAGCCAGATCATAAATTGCATACAATTGATCCGGGTGGCTGGGTGTGTGTTAAGAATTTTACAGGTGATCCTCTGCAGGAAAAGTGGGATGGACTGTTCCAAGTGCTCCTGACTGCCTTTTTCCATCTGAGTAAAGGAAAGACCTGCCTGGATTCACTACACCCCTTCAATCTTCTTGATTCAAGAAATCACCAACTAAACCCTGGACAACCAAACCTGTTGGGGACCGTGGACTAAAACTGAAATTCACTCCTAAACCATTAAATTCATTTTGTATTTCACTGTCTTTTTCATTGGTTATACTGTCAGTGCCTTTGATGTTAACACCTGTGTAACACTAATAGGAACCCTAGCTAATTACACAGGACTCAGGGATTGCAGGCTTTGCGGAGAGGTGCAACAATGGAACCTTCCCTTAACAGGGCTACCATCAAGCAATTGGTCAGATTTGAGCCCCCACAGCTTCCACAATGCTGGTGCTCAATGTAGACAGGCAGGATCTTCTTGGGAAAGCCCCTTTTCCATTACAGCCTCTCAACGAGTCAGTCACAGACACACAGGGCTGAACAAGTCTGGAACAAATCTCGGCAGCGTTTCTGCTAACACAGCTGGGTGGGTCAGTGGCACCCAGCCAGTGAGTGATGATGGAAAAACTGTCTTTTTGATAGACATAGGGGAAACAAGTCAGTGAGAATTACCACCAACTGCCTTCTTCCTGATGCATCTGGGTGCCTTTGTGGGAATGGAATAGCATTAAAACAACTAGCAGGTAACTGGACTGGCCAAAAGAACACCCAATAACCCAGTGGTGTGATACAGCAAGAGTTTCCACAGTTTTGTGAGGGCGTTGCTCCCAAATTTCGGAATTGCACAACTGGAAAAGGCAATTTCAGACATCCCAGCCGAAATAGAACTGATTGCTAATTCAACAGCAGATGCCTTGGGAAGACTACAAAGAGAAACAGACTCACTAAAAGAAGTAGTCTTTCAAAACCGCAGGTAACAGCCAAATGGGAGGAGTTTGTATTCTAATTAATGCCAGTTGTTGCACTGCTATAAATCAATCAGGGCAAATAGCAATGGATATCTGTGCCATTTGGCAACAGGCACAAGTACTCCCTGCAGTAACCCAAGGCATTACATCTTGGAGCAAATATTTGAGGGAAACTCTGACATCTTGGCTACCTAATCTGAACTGGCCTACAAACCTTTGGTAGGATTTTTAGGAACTGGAATACCATTCTTAGGAACCTGCATGATGAGCCAATGTTTCATATGGTATTGTAAACAAACTGCCAACACATATCAAGAATGGAAGCAAAACAAAATGAGATAAAGACTGAAACAGGTAAATATTTTGAGAGCACAACAAGACTATAGTTGCCAAAGAATTTGCAAAGGATAAAAGAAAGGGCGGACTTGATGCCTAGGCAATGAGATAATGCTTGAGCTACACAAAAAGCCGTAGCTGTGCAGAAAGAAGTAGCGACTTTGTAACAGGGTATGTGAATGAAGCACCTTTTGGAAATCCGCAAATTTAGCACAACAAGCTACCTGCAAAAGCTGACCACTGGCTGTTGGAGCAGACAATCCTATAGAGCATGCACAAGAAGCAGGTGTGAGAGCTCAAGCACGAGGAAGACTTATGAGCCTTCATCCAAAACGACCACCAGAGGCTGATGACCACCTTGTGCAGAAACCGTGCATGTGCTACAAGGGCTTGCATCATCATGGGATTAGAAAATGTGTTGCAATATGAAGGTGGGGAAAGTATAATGTGCACATGCAGTAAAACATGTATAAAAGCTAGAACTGTTCAAAGGATGGATGAGTGAGTTTGTGGTGGAGCAATGCCCCTCACTCCCAGCACTGAATAAACAAATACCTTCTCCATAGGCCTTATACTATTGAGGGCTGTTTTCTTGCCTAGTTTTTGGGCACCAGCACCATAATCGGACACACAGAACAGCTTCTCCTCCCAGTTATCCCTATCCACTGCACATCCCCATGTGTCTGCAATGATGTTCACTGGGGAACTTCCCTATGTGTGGCTGTCCATGGCCATGCTCAGCAGGGATGTAGATTACTGTGGACATGAGCTGCCACAGCCAGACACAAAGCAACTGGAGCCTAGAATATCAGAGGCTGGGGAGATTATTTTTTTTTTTTTCCAGAATGCAGGAAAGAGAGTCAGAAAAGCACAGCGTTCCATTGAAATCTGATTTTTTTGAGAAACTCAGAAACTGATAATGTTGTGGTGCTACTGCCAATCCCTTCCATGAAAATAATTCATTTCAGGAAGGAGCAACATCATGTGACAGAGAACAAGTGTTGCCAGCAGTTTCTCCAGGTGCTCTGGCCATCAGCCCCTGCAGGAAGGAGCACAGCCCCCAATGCAGGTGGGCTTTGGCTCCCTGTGGCACAGAAGCCCCCGGGGGCACAGGTCTCTGGGGCAGGAGACGGGCACCAGCGCTGCCAGGGCTCGGGGGGTGGCAGCTCTGCTTGGGTGGGGACTCTGCCACAGCTGCTGCTGTCAGCGCTGCCCGGGCCCCAGGGCTCAGAGCAGCATTCGTGCCCGGGCCCACACGTTCCTTGTGCATGTCACACCCACGGGTTTGGGACGGCCACGGGCCGGGACATGTCCCAAGGAGGCCGTGCCAGCTTCCCTGGAAGGCCCCGTGCCCTTCCTGGCGCGGCTGCGTCGGCAGCCCTGGGGGCTCCTCCTGCTCCCCTGAGCCCACAGAGCAGGGTAGCGTGTGCTGATGATCTGAGCCCTTCCTAAAGATCCTGTGGGGCTGCCTTAGACACCTGGGGCCAGGCATTCCTTCCAGCCTGGGCCACTTTGGCTGGGCTGGGGGCGGCCCCAGGGCAGGCGGCAGTGTGTGCAAGGGCCCTGGCTGGCACGCTGCAGCACGGTCACTGTGCCATGGAACGGAACCTGGTGACCAAGGCCCCTTTGTGACACGTGGGAAATAGAAGCTTGCCCAGCTGCTGGGAGCCCGCAACGGGGCACAACGGGACAGAGCAGTGCCGTGAGGAGCCCTCGCACAGCGCGCTCGTTCCTCTCTGACCCGCAGCCTTTGCGAGGCCTTATTCCTGCAGCTGAGCTCGAGGCCAGGCCACAGGACGTGGTGACGCGTGGCCTTGCCGAGACTTCTATTCTGCAGGTGCTCTCGAGGGCAGGGTGTGGGACTTGGTGCCCCAGAGGCATCTCCCATCCCTGCCACCAGTGCCCTCGAAGCCCGACCACAATCGTTGTCAGGAGTCTCCTGTCCTTGTGGCAGGAGCCCTGGAGACCAGAGTGCAGGACTTGCTGTCCTGTAGCCTTGCCCAGGCTTCTGTCTTGAAGGTGCCTTCCAGGCACAACTGCAGGACTTGCTGACTCGGAGCTTTTCTGAGGCATCTCTCCTGCAAGTAGCCAGAAATCCAGGCACTAACATGGAGCAGAGACCCCCGAGAGCGCCCAAGGTGGCCTGGGGGAAAGAGGAGGAAGAAGGCCCTGCAGCTGCCCCAGCACAGGAGACCAAAGAGGTGCTGCCAATTGAGCTGCTGCAGGAGGGTGAGTGGCAGAGCTGGGCCACAGGCTTGGTGCCTGCAGCCAGCTTGGCGCCTTTGCATCCCATCCCATCCCATCCCATCCCATCCCATCCCATCCCATCCCATCCCATCCCATCCCATCCCATCCCCTGGGCCATGCCCATGGACAGGACAGAAAAGGGGCCGGGGCCCCGCAGGGGCCGTGCTCCATCCCCTGGGGCATCCTGGGGCTCTCCCAGCCTGGGGGGCGTAGGGCTGGGCTGTGTTCTCCGGCCTCTCCCGCAGCCCCTCAGCTCTGCCTGCGCTCGCTCTTTGCCAGGTGCAGCCCTGGAGCGCACACAAGAGCAGGAATCCAGCCGTGGCCTCTTCCGCAGAACAGCGCAGGTACCTGCAGCCATCCCCACCTGGGCTGGGCCTGCTGGCACCGTGCTTGGAGCATTGCCTGCAACATGCCTGGCTTCTTGCCCTTCTCCTACAGCTGGTTTGCAAATTCATCAAGAAAATTCGGGCGGAAGAGACCAGCACCATGGGCACTGGGCTCAGAGCCTATTCACACATCTTTAAAACCAAGACCAGTGCTGCTCTGCTGGATATGCTCGTAGAGGAAGGCTTTTCCAACCCAAAGCAAGTAAGCAGCCTGTGGCCAGGCTTGATCCTCCCAGGAATTGCTTGCTCGCCCAAGCCATGCCTGCTGCTCACTGGAACTCTTGGAGGCCATGGCAGCGTGGTGGCAAGGGAAGCACTTGTCTGGAGAAGCTGGGGACATTCCTCCTTCTGGCAGCTTTCCAAGTCTCCCCATGCCTTCTCCAGGTGCCCGCCATGGTCAGGTACATCCACCAGTGGCTCCTGGCCAATCAGTTTGCTGAGCACAGGCTGAACAGGAGCCTGCTGGATCTGACAGAAGCACAGCCCGCTGACGTAGTCGTGACACTGCTGCGTGTGGCCCCGTCCTGTGACAGGTATGGGGCCCACGTGCCCAGAGGGGCTCAGGGCTCCCCAGCCCATCAACCTGTACAGCCTGGCCCAGGTTATACAGGTTGTAGCCTGGCCTGAGCAACAGAGAGTTCCAGGGCCCTCTGGCTGCTCCCTTTCCCAGCCCTGGCATGTCAGCCCCTGAGCCTGCTGCCATGCTCCCTTGCTGCCCCTCAGGGGCCTGTCCCCACAGGGCTGGGCTGCCTGGCTGCTGCTGGCCAGTGGCATTGGGCAGAGGCAGAGCTGGCAGCCAGCTCAGCTCCCCACTGCTGCCCAGGCCCCGCTGCTGTGTCTGAGACCACGCTGAGACAGAGCTCTAACCCCACAGAGCTGCTTTCACCATGTGGAAGAGCATCATGTGCTCGCCCAGGACTGCAGAGCCGGCGCTGCTGATACTCCTGCACGTGCTGGGGAGCTGGCCAGAGCACAGCACGTGCACCGCCGATGGGGACAAAACGGGTGTCTTTGTCCTGGCTGTGAGTTTCTCTAACTTGCCTTTGCTGGCCCCAAGGCCGCCTCTCCATCCCCCTTCCCCCACTGCATCTGCCTGCCTCAGGCGCTGGCCTGAAACCTGGCCCAGGGGCAGCTCCAGGCCCAGCAGGCCCCGTGCTCCTGCTGCGTCTCTCTGGGCCTCTCCCTGCCAAGCTCGGGCCCTGCCACACGGACGCCTGGGCACTGAGCGCTGTCTCTGGGGGCTTTGTCCTTTGCAGGCAACCGTGGTGATGTGGAAGATCCTGCAGGTGCCCTGTGTCCCACATATGGTGACGGTGCATTTCCCCCGCCTCTTTGTGCATCTGCTCTCCCAAGTGTTCTTCAGCACTCTGGATATACCAGAGGAGGTCGATGCCTTCTGGAAGGGGATATGCCAGGAGGAATACGGCCTTGCCACCAGCCCCAACAGGTGCTCCATCCCACTCCTCCTGTCCCTGCCATGTCCCTGGCCAGGATCCAGTACTCCCAGCATGACCTGGCCTTTGCTGTGCACTCAGGTTTGCAGTGCAGACCCTGAAGTGCCTGCTCTGCCGAATGCAGCACGAGGATGTGGTGGTGGCAATGGAAAGCCATTGTGGCTGGGACACGCTGCTATGTGCTGACACCCACCACTATGCCGTGGCTCTGCTGGCCAGGTGAGAGCCCCTTCTCCCCACAGCCTCTGAAATGTGTGCCCAGGGAGCTCCACAGAGTCCCCGAGTTGTGGGCCAGAGGGCCTTGTCACTGAGGGATGGCCAAGCAGACTGGAAAAGGCTGGCAGAGGAGGGTGCCCAGAAGAGCTGCCTCCCAAATAGCCCAGGGCCTCTTGCAGGATGCTGGGGAAAGAGCAGAGCTCTGGGAGTCAGTCGTGGCAGAGGTTTGTCCCCCTGGCCCACAGCCTTGGCTCCTTTTTCTCCTGCCAGGGAGATGTGCTGTGTCTCCGTCCCCTTGTGCTCCCGGATCGCTCGCTACCTGCTCCGGCTGCTCAGCACACAGGAGCCACGCTGGCAGCTGCCCGCCCTGGCCTTCCTTGTGGAGGTGAGCCTGATGGCCAGCGCTGCCTGGCTGAGCTGCCTCCCAGCTCTCTGCCCTCTCGCAGCCGCCGCTGCCTGGGACGGTGCCCGCGCCCTGTGCTGCTGCCTGGGCCCAGCCCTGTGCGGCTCCGGGCTCCTGCCGGCCGGCTCCCCTGTCACTGCCCTGTGCCTTTCAGGTCCTCCCGTTCCTGGACTTGAGTGAACGTGGTGCTAAAAGAGTCCTGCAAATCTTGTCAAGGCAGCTGCAGAGCCAGTGCAGAGAGAGGCGTCGCCTGGCGCTCAGGGCCCTTCTTGAGCTCATTGAGGAGCCCTTCATGGTGAGAAGGGGGCAGGGGCTGAGGCTGAGCTGGGGAATGCAGTCGCTTGGGCTTGGCAGGGCTTTGGCTGCTGGGGCAGCTGCTCCCAGCTTTCCTGCCTCCCAGTTCAGCTGCTCCAGTGCTTGGCAACAGGCCTTTGGCCTCTGGGTCCTGCGGCAGCAGGATGGCATTTCACAAACTTGTCTTCCGCACAGACCAAAAAAATGTGGAGCCTGACTGAAAGTCTTGTGCACTTCCTGTGGGATGCAGATGGAGAGATAGTTTTCATGACAGTCATGCTACTCAGCTTTATCATCTTGGACAACAACACGCTGATGCCCGGCCCCATCACACTGCAGCTGGCTGAGGCGCTCCTGCCACTCTTTGACCACGTAAGGCTCACTGCCCCCAGCCACAGCCACTGGCTGCTGCCTGCACACTGTGTCCTGTGCATTTGCAGGCCTGCGCCAAGCTGAGCCCCGTGCAGCTGCAATGCTGAGGTCCTGTCTTCTTGCTTCCATCCAGAACAATTGGCAGGTTCAGCTGATCTCCATCCTGCTCTTCCAAACGTTGGTGACTCTTCCACCGGAAAGGGAAAAAAAGGCCCTGAAGACACCCCTGCGCCAGAGCCTGCTGTCCCTCTTCTTCCACTGCCATGATGACAATCGGCTTGTGGCACAGGTGAGGACTCGTGGGCTGCTGCTGTCCCCCTGGCAGGGGGCTCGGCTGCCTCCTGGCCTGGCACCTGCCGGGCTGCAGCCTCCTGCAGGCCATGGCACAGGGACGCAGCTCCTGCGCCCTGGGCTGTGGGGCCATCTCCGCGTCTCTGCTGCTCTCCAGGCTTCTGGGAAAACGCTGCTTTGTGTGGCCAAGTTCCTGAAGAGGAGGGATCTTGAAAGACTGGTGAAGAGCCAGAATCTGTGGAAGTTCAGCGAGTGCCTGGTAAGGACGGCCTGCAAGCCCCAGCCTCAGCCCAGAGAAGCCCCCTGAGGGCGGTGCAGGCAGCGCCCGGCCCAGGGGCGGAGCCCGCGCCAACCCTTCCCTCCTGCCGCTCTCTCCAGCTGGCAGAGGACAGGAGCACAGCAGCCGAGCACCTGCGCCAGGCCCTGCGCTACCTGCGGAGCCCACAGGAGCCCCTGCGAGAGGCGGCCATCAGGTTCATGGGTGAGCCACGAGCCCGGGCTCCCTCCCCGGCCCGGCCCGCCGCACCTTGGCCCCAGCCCCGCCTGCTGCCCCGGCAGCGCCAGCCGGGCCCGGCGCTGTGGAGCCCCGCCTGGCCTGGGCATTGCTGCTGCCGCCCTCTGGCAGCCGTGCTCTGGGGCGGCAGCATGCGGCAAGGGCCGGGCTGAGCCCTGCCGGGCCAGCAGCCCGTGTGGCCACAGCGCCGGCAGCGCCGCTGGCAGGGAGCTGTGCTGCTGGCGCCCTGACAGGCTCTGTGTTCACAGGGATGGCTGCGCGGCACCTGAGGGGGAAGAAGGAAGAGCTCCGGCTCCTCTGCAGCGGTGAGTGAGGCCAGCGGGGGCTGCCGGGGGAGCTGCAAGCCCTGCCCCAGCTGCCGAGGGCTCTGCTCCCTGTGCGCACCAGGGGTGGCGTGGGCAGAGCACACCGAGATTTCAGGGCCACCCGGGGCATTTGTGGCCAGCAGCTTCAGGCTGCTCCCCTTGCTCCCTGCTCCCTCCTGCCCATGGCTAGAGCCGGCTGCCATGGCCCTGCCAGGGGGCTCTCCTCGGCTCCCCGCAGATGCGGCATCTGACCATGGCTCTGTCTCTCTCTCTTTCAGACCTTCAACACCTGACAGAGGACACCAGCAGTGCCATGTCAGACGTGGCACTTGCAACATTGGATGTCCTCCAGGCACTGCAGAGTGAGCAATATTCCATCTTCCAGAGGCTGCAAGATCAGCTCCGCAGGGCATGGAGGACTCGGCCTCGTCTCTCGGCGCTTGGCTGGCTGCGCTGCTGCAGCTCTGCAGAGAGCTGATGCCAGAGGCTCTGTCTGCTGGGGCCACCTGAGCCAGGGGGAATTTTCTATTTCTTTCAGATTGTTCTTTTCTTCTTTTTGGTTTTTCTTTAGTATATCAATATAGAGTTTGTTACAATACACAGACTCCCAGGAGCTTTCTTTTGCTCCCTAGGCTCTGCAGGGCTTAGGGGAAGAGGGGGAGGAGGGTGCCTGGGCTCAGCCAGCTGTCCAGGCGTGCAGTGTTGCAGGGAAAATGGCCAGAAGCCCCTTGGCCTTTGATGGTTCTGCTGAAGCCTTTGTGCTGGTGACAGAGCGGCTGGGCAGGGCCTGGAGCTGTGGGGATCCCTGCCAGAGCGGTGCCTGGAGATGGCCACAAGCCCTGTGCCAGGCAGGAAGCGCCCTCTGTGTCCTCCTTCCCGTCTGCTGCTGGCTGCCTTGCTGAGGGCTCCCGGGTGCCTCTGGATGGGGCTCCTCTGGGCTGCGGCGCTGCTGCCGGGCAGCTTGGCCGGGCTGGGGCAGGGCCTGAGGGGCTGGGGCCATGAAGGGATGAGGGGCTGGGAAGCCCTGACAGGACACGGCAGTGGGAAGGCACGAGGGGGATGTGTGAGGGAGTGGGTGGCTGTAACGTTGGCTGGAGGGGGAGTGGCTTGGAGACAGAGAGAGCACTCACCTCGATGTTCATGTGGCAAACAGGGAGCGTTTATTCTCAAGCCCTTCCTTCTAAAGGGCCTTTGACAAACCCTGTCTGGATAATTTCATTGCTCTGATCTCTATGCCTTGTCAGATTCTGGCCAGTGAAATGCTCCAGCCCTGGGAGAGATGTGACTGGGCGAGGCCCCTGGCAGTCAAACCAGGGCTGGTACATTCACACAGCACAAGCCAGCCTGCACTGTGACACACGGCAACAGAGTGCAAGGCACAGCTCCGGGTGCTCCCCAGGAACCTCAGCTCTGGGAGCCCTGTCTGCCCCAAGCTCCAGGGGCTGCAGTGCGAGCCCGGCTGGGCTCTGCCCTGGGGCCATCCTGCAGGGACAGCTGGACACAGGGAGCACTCCCTGTAACTGTGGTCACAAGGGTTTTCAGGATGAAGAAGAGACGAGAATGTTGACTCCATGATCAGAAGGCTTGATTTATTATTTTATGATATATGTTACATTAAGACTATACTAAAAAGCAATAGAAAGGAAAGATTTCTTGAGAAGCTAGCTAAGCTAAGAATAGACAAGAATGAATAACAAAGATCAAGAGCCAGCTCTGCCATGAGTGGTCAAGAAATCCAAACACCCACAGGAGACCAATCCCAGGTCTACCTGTTGCATTCCACAGCAGCAGATAACCACTGTTTACTTTGGTTGCTGAAACTGCAGCTTCTCACAAGGAAAAATCCTAAGAAAGGATTTTTCATGAAAGATGTCTGCGACGTCACCTTTTTTTTTTAGTTAAATTAAAAGGAAAAGTGTTTGTAATTTTCTCTGCTGTACTCATGCCGAAGAAAAAGACAAACACTTGACAGGTTATCTGTTGCCAATCAAACTCCACTCAAGTGCTCCTGTGGAATGCACTTGGAATTTCTTCACCCGTAGAACATAAATTCTATCATATCACTAAAACAATTTTATAATATAAGAAAATGAAAAAACAATGCAAAGAAAATTCAAGTCCAAGCAGCTGAGTTTCAGGAAAAGTCCATGGCTTGAAGATGTTCCTCTTTGCCATATCTGAAAGTTTCTTTTGGTCCTGAAACAGGCTTGCTACAGAAAAAGTCCATCAATAGTTATCAAAAGTCCATTGACAGTCTTCAAAGAATTTTGAGAAAATTTCTGAAATGTCTTGCCACAGCCCTTTATTGAACAACTTGGGCTGAAGCCAATCCCTGGCTCCTCAATGCCTCTGAGCTGCTGCCAGCTCTTTCACCCTTTTTTATTCAATTCAATTTTTTTTTTTTTTTTTGTCTTGTCGGAAAGAGCAGCAGCAGCAGAGGAGCCAGAGAGAGGCCCCTGGGGGCCCTGGCCCATGTGGAAGGATCAGGAACCCCAGACCTGGCCCACTGAAAGGTGGCCTAGAACCAGAAGGGGGAAGCAAAGCCCCCAAACCCAACAGGAGGCCGGGAGGTGGCCCTGGCCCAAGCAACCAAGCCAGACAGCCCAGGCCCAGCCCCTGAGGCAGGCTCTGCATTGGCACAGACCCGCACCCTGCTGCAAGTACAATGGCAGAAGGGGTGACCAAACGCTTCCTTTCCCCAAAATCACTGAGGCATGCTGGCAATGGGAAGACAGAAGCTGTCCCGAGAATCTTTGTCTCGGGTCTGGGGATGTCCTTTCCCCACAGCAGACAAGCGATGCTCGCTTCCTGCTGTGCCCTCTGCCTCTGCAATGCAAATGCACCAGGTGTTCCTCCCATCTGTCTCCCGGCACCACCTCCACCCCCTCTGGGCTGGGGACCAGGGGCAGAACTTTCGGGACCCACCTCCCCCTCGCTGCTGGGGCGCGCGAGGGGCGGCAGAGAGATTCGCATCCCCCAGGGGGAAAACCCGGACCAAACACCCCCCAACCCGCCAAAAATGCTGATCTTGAAAACAGGCAGCTGGGCTGCGCCCACAGCCAGCTGTCAGGCCATGCCTCCTCCATGGAAGGACAGGCTGACGCCCTCTTCCCCTGTCCCAGCTCCCCCCGTAGGGGCAGCCCCAGGACAACCCGAAAAACTCGGGGAAGAAGTCACACTGGATGCAGGAGGTGCCGCTGCAGCTGCCGCCGGCTCCAGGGCAGCCTCTGATGCAGACACGGAGGACGGAGTCCCCGCAGGCGGCAGAACTGCCGGGGAGGGCAGCGGGGCCGCCTGGGGAGGCGGCGGGGGCGGTGGGGGCGGCACGGGGTCGGCAGCATCTTCTGCTCCGGACATCGGCCGCGGAACCGCAGTCGCAGAAGGCAGCGGGACGGCCGGGGGGAGCGCTGGATCGCTGTTGCCCAGCAATATCGGCGCAGCTGCGGGAAGCGGTGTCTCTGAGGCCTCAGATGCAGGCAGGGAAGCTGGCGGAACCGCGGCCGGAGCGCCCACAGGCTCTGCCGGAGGGACGGCCACGGGAGGGGCCGCGCAGGGAACCGCCCGCACCTGCGGGGCAGGTTGAGGCGGTGCTCACGGCGCTGGGCGGGGTGGCGCTCGCGGCGCTGGCCAGGGCGGTGCTCGCGGCACTGGCCGGGGCGGCACCGCCTACTCCCATCCCCACTGAGAGCAACGGGAGGGGGGAAAAAATGGCTCCGTCTGAGCATGCTCCGAAGACGCAGTAAAATAAACTTTGGCTGCGGGCAAAACTTCGCCCCCCCGCTGTGGTTCAGGGGGGCTGGAAAGCAGCAGAGCGTCCCCCTCCAAAGGGTCTTCCCCCGGAACTGGGGGGAACGGGGCTTTCCCCTTGCGGTTAGCAATCCAGGGAAAAACAGCTGCTCTCCGTTTCAAGACTAGAAAGAGCAACAAAAAGGTTGGATAAATCGAGGGGCATCCGAACCCACGGTCCAAAAAGAATTGGAAAATGGAGTCCATACACTCCCAGACGAACATATCGAGGGCATATAGCACATTCGTAAAAAAACCCAAAGAGCTTTGCCCATCAAAAAAACTCAGAGATCTGTCTCCAACAGGAGAATTCCGTCCTCTTCACCCCATTTTTGCCAGAGGGCAATAAGTTTCTCCTCTGAAGGGGAGAATGGAACCTCATCCTCTAGGGGAGAAGTCCTCCAGATGAGCAGCCACAAACTGCGAATGGCCTCATCTTTAGGAGGGGAAAAACCAACAGTACCTTGTGACAGTGTCCAGGACTCTCTCGCTATCTGCACGGTGCTGCTGAGCTTTCTGAACATCTTCCTGGAGGCTTTTCAGAAGGTTCTCTTTGTGGTCAGCCTTGCTGAGAACTCTGTCCAAATTCGGATCTTCAGTTCTTCAGCTCCTGGCTAGAATCCACTTCTGTGGTCACTTGTGAAGCAACCATCAATGCCACACATTCGGGGTTTACCCAGTGTAGCAATGCTCCTCTGGTGGTCTCACCAAGTGATGATTGTCCTCCTCAGTCGAGGGGTCACCAATTGTGACCATGGTCACAAGGGTTTTCAGGAGGAAGAAGAGACGAGAATGTTGACTCCATGATCAGAAGGCTTGATTTATTATTTTATGATATATGTTACATTAAGACTACAGTAAAAAGAAATAGAAAGGAAAAGGTTTCTTCAGAAGCTAGCGAAGCTAAGAATAGACAAGAATGAATAACAAAGATCTGTGTCTCAGACAGAGAGCAAGAGCCAGCTCTGCCATGAGTGGTTAGTAAATCCAAGCCTCCACAGGAGACCAATCCCAGGTCTACCTGTTGCATTCCACAGCAGCAGATAACCACTGTTTACTTTTGGTTGCTGAAACTGCAGCTTCTCACAAGGAAAAATCCTAAGAAAGGATTTTTCATGAAAGATGTCTGCGACAGAGAACCTATGTTGCTAGGTCTACAGGTATCTCCAGGCTGTTTGATCTTGAATCTAAGAAATGCCATAATTCAGGCTAAAAGTAGACTAAAATTGTTTGGAGTGTTGAAATCGTATGTTAAAAAAAAAAAAAACCAAAACAAGTGCTACCATCTAAAACTCAAAGTATTCTTTCCTTCTATGCACTAAATAGTTGAGCAGGAAAGTAAGTCTAGTAATAGTCTCCATAGAAGGGAAGGTTATGTTCCCATGATTTCTGAACCCTTTAGGCAGTGAAAACGCTGATAAAATTAG
This sequence comes from Agelaius phoeniceus, assembly GCF_051311805.1. Lineage (NCBI taxonomy): Eukaryota > Metazoa > Chordata > Aves > Passeriformes > Icteridae > Agelaius > Agelaius phoeniceus. The sequence continues at coordinate 2,031,160 of NC_135272.1, read as the reverse complement.
GATACTAATATCCTTCCCATCAGGATGCATATGAATGTGTGAATTATTACAGTGCAGCAGTAGTGCATTGGACTATTCTAAGAAGGTTTCTGATTATTGATACTTAAAGCTACTTTGTTTCACAAAGCATATGTCAAATATGCTGTCAAATAACTTTTCATTAATAGCTCTTGGTAATCTTTGGTTAAATATACATGCAAATATCTGTTCTCTAAAAAGTTAAGAATAACTTAAGGCAAATAATTAATATTATTACCTGAAGGTTTAAATCACTTGATCTGAGCAGTATACCTATAAGAATAATTTGTTACTTTCTGTATATTAATACAGGCCAGCTTTACTTTATCACAGAGCCCATCCACTGGAATTCTGCCATCAACTCCAGGAGCAGGTAGATGTCCTGTCAAAATTTCTGTTCTCTTTTCTTACTGCTTTCTTTAATACAGAAAAATCATCCCTGTTCAAGCTACATCAGTTCCTTGCTAGTTTATGAAGAGGTGGTGTATTTGTTAGCTTTTCAAAAGGTATGTGGGTATGAGTAGGAAATAATTATTTTTTCTGAGACTGAGTTTCAAGCAGCTTTTCTTGTTCCCTGTTCCAAATGTGGTGTTGAACTGAGCACAGAGGTGGTTGTAATTGAGTGAAGAAGCTGAGATTGATGGATTGCCTTCCATCTTCACAAGGTTTGATATCTTGTGTATCAACTGGTGGCTTCTTGCTAAGCTTTATTGTGTTGGCCTGTTCCTATTTGGCAACTGTATTAAGCTATTGGTGTTTTGAAGTTGAAGAGAACACTAGGTTGCTAGTCCTAAAAACTTCCTAGTGTGTTTGCAGATGTGAAGTTAGGATTGACTTACTTGTTCTGTCTGTGAGTAAATCCCCATCAAACTCTTCCACATCCAAGTGAAATGCTTGACACTGAATGTATTCTTTTCTAATAAACCTCTGTCTTGCAAAAGAAATCTGTTCAGCAATATCATTTCAATTGAACAGCTTCTTCAAGCATGTTCAGCCCTGCAAGTACTGGGCAGCCTAAGAAGACTACTCTATCTCCTGCTCAGCTGGATCCTTTTGATACTCAAGGTGATTCCCTTCCTTCAGAAGATCAACTTGATGACACATGGGGAACTGTATTTGGGTAAGTTGATTTCCAAAGTATTGGAAAAACCTGGGTGAAGTCTTTAGAGCATACGAGAAAAATACTTGGGGGCATTGATGTTGTCTGGCATTGGTATGTGCTGCAAGTACAGCTATGGTTAAAGCAAGCAAACACATACATTTCAGTTAGCCATTTAAACTGAGCTACACATGATTTTTTCTAGTTAGAAAAGCACCATTCTGCTGTTGGGGTGTGTGCTAAAGTGCCTAGAAGGTGGTATTTCTCAAGTCACTGCTTCTGATATTACAGTGCTCTCTTCTGCATTTCTGTAAATGCTTCATAGGGTTGGATCTTAACACCTGAATTCTTAAACCACTCAATTTTATGAGTGGTTTAAGTGGTTACCCTCAATTCTGTCTTTCAGATTTCCTCAAGCATCAGCTTCCTAGATTCTACTACAGTTTGCTCAGTATGGAAACATATTCAAGCATGTGGTATGTCTTAGTTTGACACTTATGTCAGAAAACATTGTGAATCAAGCATTTAAAAAACTACATTTCACAATTTTCACTTGATCTCATTCAGATGTCCAACACAGGAAACTGGATGCATATTCGATATCAGTCTAAGCTTCAAGCCCGGAAAGCCTTAAGCAAAGATGGAAAAGTTTTTGGTGAATCTATCATGATTGGTGTCAAGCCTTGTATAGAAAAAGGAAGTTAATAGTTGCTTTTAGTTCAAAGGCACTCTGCTTTTAGACTTGCTTTTTATTTTCCCTGATGTGTTTAATTTTTTTTCTTTTGGAATTGCAAACTGTAGGTAGTTCATCTCTATAGATATAGTCTGTTACACATTCACATCAGTTTTTTCTTAAATACGTGCCCACATTTCCTGCTGAGAAAGACCATTATGAGCGTTCTCTGTGCTCTTGGGAAGTTACAATGCACACAATTCTATTGCTGTACGAGATGAGGAAGTGAAACCATCATATAAAACACAACTCACATAAGTTTCCTGACTGGAATTTAGGGCCTGCAGTAGATACCTAATGGCAGATTAAGACTGTGGCTGCTCCTAATTGTATCTCTGTATTTTTTATGTGACTATGTGCTTCTGGCTCTTGAATTTATCTTAGTACTTTGGATTGAAAATTTGTTAGCCAGGAAATCCCAATCGTGTTCTCCCACCTGCCCCTATAAAAACATGTCACTCTCTTGTAAGTAGTAGCTGGGGGTAGACATGGCTGTCTTGTAGTCTTAATATTAACATGAGTTATTAATGTCTAGGTATTGGCAATATCCCAACCTTTAACACTTGCAGCCCTTTGCACTGGGTACTGTACATTAGCTTAAGAAAATAACAGTCATTCCTCAGTCATTCTGCACAGATTATTTTTTTTGGTCTCCTTTAAGGATATATGATACTAAAGAGTAATGTAAGCTTTCTAATGTAAACTATTCTGAGAAGGCAGCCTTAGAAACTGAACTTGCAATTCCTGAAGTTTTAGCAGACTGAAACATTTCTTACACTCAATAAAAAGCTGTGCCCCTACCCAAGCCGTTCTATTCCCTGGGCCACGCAGGCTCTGCTCCAGGCTCCTGTGGGCCCGAGCCGGGTGCCCATGGAGCCCTGGCCCAGTCGGTGCCACACGGTGATTTTGTCAGTGGAAATGTTCATTGGCAAGTGAATAGAAAAGAGGTTTGGCAAAGGGAGGATTTGAATGGTTGTTTTTACAAACTCAATCCTAACAAATCAATATAGGATGGGTTAAAACCCATGCGGACCATCAGATTTTACAAATATCATAGAATGATCAAGTGGAGCAGCTGACAAAAGTCAGAAAGACAAAAATTGATCCACAGCACACAATTTGATCAATGGTTACATTGTGAAATAGGGCACAATGGAAATTGTTTTTTGCAGCACAAACCTGAGGCTGGCAATTGCCCTGAAAGATGTGGAACAGTATTCTCAGTGCCCAGTGCCCACACAGTGTTCCCAGTGCCAGCTGAGGCTTAAACAAAACCATCCAGACCTGGCATGACCCCTACATGTCAAAAGTAACAAAACACTCTGGTCAACTGATAAGAAACTCAATAAGCTAAGCTGCAACCTGGGGTGTAACAACAGCTCTATACTTTTACCATCAATGTTTTTGGCTGAAGTATCAATGAACGAGACATCTCCAGGTTCAGAGTTGGCAGTAAATTCAGGGTTATTTATTATAGGGTTAGCTTTTGTAACGTTAACGTGCCTGGAGTGGGGAGAGGGTTGAGCGTGTGTTCTTCCCCACCCTCCTCCACCTTTTGTTGTTTCCCACAGGTGTTCAGTGGGGTTTCCTCCAATAGATTGTTCAGCGGAGGGAGTGAGACTTCTTTTAAAATGTTTTGCAAGAGCTGCAGTCCGTGAATTAAGCATCTGAGTTGCTTTTATTTCAGGGTTTTAGCAGGCTTTTGCTTCTCATCCTGGAGCAGTTCACCTTAGCAGCTTGCTCCTTTTATTCTACTGACTTGCCTTTTGGACATGATCAAGTTCTGCAGCAAGCAATGCCACTGCCTAGAGCCTTTCTTAACAACCAATCACTTTTTTAATACCCAATCATCTTTTCAGTAGCCAATTTCCCCTTATCCTTTTTTTTATTTTCATCAAGTCCACCCCAGGTGTAGGGAGGCGACTACTAAATTAACCGAGGAAGAATAACAAAATATTTTCCCCCGAAGTTTTCCTATAGCCCCCACAGAGGAAGCTGCATGATAAATACCTAGGCCTGCATAGGGACAACACCATCTCCACAAGGCAGCCGCTACAGAATTGGCCTCAGGACTAAAACTGCCAATTCTAGTTCTCCACAACAAACCACAGACTGGTGGAGTTGCAGAATTGGTTTCAGGACTGAAAGCTGCCAATTCTGGCTTTTAACAACAAAACACAAAAAGCACAGGGGCATGGGTCCCCTCCAAACAGGAGCTTGTCAGCTCTGCACAAAACCCCACCTAGACAAAGGAATTAAATCCCTAAACCCATTGACCACAATATCCACAATTCCTTCAGAGAAAGATGCTTTCAAACTTCCAAGCCTACCGAGTAAACTACAATTCCCACAACCCCTTGAATAATTGAAGATATTTTTGACAATTCTCCCACCTTAGGGAGAAAATTTCAGGTGGATGGAGAGGTCCCTGTCTTTACTAGGAAACACACCTCCTCTCCATCTGAACCCACTTTAAAAGTTAACAAGGGCTCTGGTGTGGTGTGTCCCTGCTACAATGGGAGCCCCTGACACATCTAATAATCCATCTCCATTATCCCCTGGACTTCCTCCTCCTGAGGGTCCAGCTGTTTTTGTGAACATTCCCACTTCCAGTGTCCCTCTGCCCAGCAGATAGCACACTGATTCTTTCCCAGCTGCTGTTTGGCTTGGCTCTCCCCTGCTGAGGAGGGAATGCTTCTGCCACTTCCTTGTAGCCGACCCTGTCCCTTCTATTATGGGGAACCACTTGGGTCCTGGGGCCCTCGGGGGCTGTAAAAATTCTGCCATCACCTTTGTCCTTGCTTTCTCCTTTTCAGCATCCCTTTTTACATACACTTGCTGTATCTTTCTAAGCAGTTCATCCAGGGATATATTCCACCCTTCCTCTAGTCCTCCCTGATAGTGCCGGTGGGTACTCATTTTCTGCAGCTCAAAGCCATTCGTCTTTCCAGTGAACCAAACAAAATCCTTCAAAGAAAATCCTAATCTTCCACCAACAATCTGCATTTCCTGGATTTTCTTTCCTCCTTGTTCTCACTCTCTTTATTACACACCTTGTACCACAGCCAGTCCCTGTCCTGCCAAAGTGTCCAAACGTGGCCCCCAGGTCGTGATTCTCCCGCAGGGAACAAGAAGGCAGAGCTGTACTTTATTGGCCACTAAGTTATCTCTACCGGGGGAGGACTGACCTTTTTGGAATCTACTCATTTGTTCAGTTTCCTTTTGTAACACTGACTGGACTTTCATTCCATGAGGGCTTTTATTCCTTTAGAATTATGGTATTATCATCCCTTCACAGAAAAACATTTGCAAACCAATGGATGGCCATTTTTTTTTTGCTTCTGTGTTAGGTTTTCTAAAGTGACTCTCAGTGGTTGACATTAAGGCAAATGAGTTACTGCTTTGAGTTGGAAGCAACCTTGAAAACCTTTCACGTTGTTATAAATGAATGAGGAGATAGTTGGCTCTCACAATTAAGAGATGAATATTATGTGTATGGTAAGAGAATTTTTATAGCTGTACAGTTATGTTATTTTTGCATGTTCTCTCCATAGTACTCTTTCCCTTCCCCCCTTATTGCTGTCACTAGTGGGGCATTTAGAGGAGGGAGAGCTTGTTACCAGGAGGCAGAGCATGGCAACACCTGACCTCCAGTCAAGGTGTAAGAAAGTGACTTCCACCATTGGATAGCAGGGAAAGAGTTGACTGACAAAACTTTGAGAGGGGCTAAGGGTATAAAAGGCAGAGCATCCATTTTGTAGATGAGCACGTGGCTTTTGATGGAGACTCGCAGTCTTGTAATTTTTCCTTAATCGCTCTTTGTTGTATTTTTGTTAAGGTTTAATAAACCTTTGAAATTTTAAAAGTGAGCCTTGTTTCTCACAATGTTCTTAGGGCATCTCAATTAATTTGGGAAGTATGCAGTTTTTTTGAACTACTCGAGCGAGTTGAGCAATGAGAGGTAAAGCTTTCCTGAAGCGAGGATTCTTTAATGCCAGATTCTTCTGTGTTTTCAAGGTAAAGATGTTTTTGTCCTGCGGCAAATGACTTCAATGAGAAAATAATTCCAGCACGGAGTAAGAGCTTTGGACAGAGACCAAGTGTTGGCAGCTGTTGCTCCAGGTGCTCTGGCCATCAGCCCCCAATGCAGGTGGGCTTTGGCTCCCTGTGGCACAGAAGCCCCCCGGGGGCACAGGTCTCTGGGGCAGGAGACGGGCACCAGCGCTGCCAGGGCTCGGGGGGTGGCAGCTCTGCTTGGGTGGGGACTCTGCCACAGCTGCTGCTGTCAGCGCTGCCCGGGCCCCAGGGCTCAGAGCAGCATTCGTGCCCGGGCCCACACATTCCTTGTGCGTGTCACACCCGCGGGTTTAGGATGGCCACGGGCCGGGACGTGTCCCAAGGAGGCCGTGCCAGCTTCCCTGGAAGGCCCCGGGCCCTTCCCGGCACGGCTGTGTCGGCAGCCCTGGGGGCTCCTTCTGCTGCCCTGAGCCCGCAGAGCAGGGCAGCGTTTGCTGATGCTCTGAGCCCTTCCTAAAGATCCTGTGGGGCTGCCTTAGACACCTGGGGCCAGGCATTCCTTCCAAGTTGGGCCACTTTGGCTGGGCCGGGGGCGGCCCCAGGGCAGGCGGCAGTGTGTGCAAGGGCCCTGGGTGGCACGCTGCAGCACGGTCACCGTGCCATGGAATGGAACCCGGTGACCAAGGCCCCTTTGTGACACATGGGAAATAGAAGCTTGCCCGGGAGCTGGGAACACGCAACGGGGCACAACGGGACAGAGCAGTGCTGTGAGGAGCCCCCGCACAGCGCACTCGTTCCTGTCCCACCCGGAGGTTTTCTGAGGCGTTGTTACTGCAGCTGACTGCGAGGCCAGACTGCGGGACTTGGTGACTCAGAACTTTTCCAAGGCATCTCCCATTCACTGTCAGTGCCATCAAGTCCAGACCGTGGGATCTGGTCACCTAAATTGTTAATGAGGAGTCTCCCGTCATTGTGGCAGGAGCCCTAAAGACCAAAGTGCAGGACTTCCTGTCCTGCAGCCTTCCTGAGGCTTCCCTGTCACAGGTGCCTCGAAGGCACAACTGCAATTGTTGACTTGGCAATATCCTGAGGCATCTTTCTAGAAGGTGCCGTCAAGGCTGGGTGGTGGAATGGCAGACAGATTTCTCAGCCCTTTCAAAGTGTTCAGGGGGAAAAAAAAGAATGACCCTGGAGCCGCCCAAGCACAACAGCCTGAAGATCTGGAACAGATCCAGACACTGAAGGATGGTGAGTAGCAGAGCTACAGGGCTGATGGCTACAGCCAGCTTGGCCCCATCCCATCCCATCCCATCCCATCCCATCCCTGGGGAAATGCCCATGGACAGGATGGAACAGGGGCTGGGCAGACACCCTGCAGTGGCCGTGCTCCATCCCCTGGGCCATCCCGGGACTCTCCCTGCCTGGGGAGCTCAGGGCTGGGCTGTGTTCTCTGGCCTCTCCCACAGCCCCTCAGCTCTGGCTGCGCTCACTCTTTGCCAGATGCAGCCCTGGACAAGACACAAGAGCAGGAACCTGGCCCTGGCCGCTTCCGCAAAACCCTGAAGGTACCTGCAGCCACCCCCAGCTGGGCTGGGCCTGCTGTCCCTGCTCAGCCCAGCACCATGCTTGGAGCATGCCATGCAACTGTCCCTGCCTTCCCTGTCCTTTGTTCTGCTGCAGAGGTTACGGAAATTCCTGCGCATTCAGCGCAGAGAGACCGGCACCTCAGCAGCTGAGGGCCCAGCCCAGCCTGACTCCAGGCCGACCCAGTTCCAGGCAAAGCCTCATGCCGGCCCAGAATGGACAGCACACTCAGGAAATCATGCAATGAATTCTCAAAGGGTGAAGGCTGTTCACATGGCAATGACTGGGAACATGGCCATCAGAAACACTGACACCAGAATGACTCAGGGCATCACAAACACTGGCACCAGGCCAGCTCCCACTGGGATTCATGCTCCCACTGAGGATTTTTTCAAGGAGAGTGCTATTTGTCCTCAGCAGCAGGTAAGCAGCCCAAGGCCAGGCCTGGAGGCCTGCCAGGATCGTGTCCCCTCAAGCCATGGTCACTGGGCCCCCTCAGCCTTTGAGTCCAGCACAGTGTGACCGGAAGGGAAACCCTTCTTGGGGGAAGCTGGGCAAGTTGCTGCCTTGGACAGTGCTTCAAGTCTTCCCCATGCCTCCTCCAGGTGCCAGCCATTGTAAGGAGCATTCACCAGAGGCTGGTGTCCCATGGCACTGTGGATGCCAGGCTGAAAAGTGACATTGTGAGGCTGGCTGAAAAACACCCTGCGGACGTGGTGCTGACCCTGCTGCGCTGTGCCCCAACGTGTGACAGGTACGGGGCCCACGTGCCTGCACAGCTCAGGGCTCACCAGCCTTTGGGGCCCATGGCCCTGCACAGCCTGTGCTATGGGCTCTGCCAGACAGGCAGAGAGGTCCAGGACCCTGGGGCCCCTCTGTTTCCTGAGCCTGCTGCCAATGCTCCCTCCCTGCCCCTCAGGGCACTGGGGCTCTGTCACCTGGGCCCCCACAGCTGCACAGGGCATGGGACTGGGACTGAGATGCCCCTGACACAGAGCTCTGATCCCTCAGAGCTGCTGCAATGATGTGGAGAACCATAGGGTCATCGGGACCAGCAGTGGAGAAAGTGCTGCCAACACTAATCTGCGTGATGGCAGATTGGCCTCTGCACAGCACACGCACCTCTGATGGGGACGACATGGACGTTTTTGCCCTGGCTGTGAGTTTCTGGATTTGGCCTCCACTTGCCCCTCAGTCATCTCTCCAGCAGCTCTCTGTCCTCTCCATGCCTCAGGCACTGGGCTGAACCCTGGGCTAGGGGCAGGCTCAGGGGGCACCAGGCCCGCTGCTCCTCCTGCATCTGCCCTTGGGCCTGAGCGCTGTCTTGGGCTGCTTCTTTTGCAGGCAACTCTGGCACTCTGGGTGATTCTCCAGGTGCCCAAGTGCCACGAGGCCATGACCCTTTATTCCTCCCGCCTGTTTCTGGCTCTGCTCTTCCATGTTGTCCTCACCACACAGCAGATGCCACCAGTGGAAGCTACTAACTTCTGGAGAGCATGCCAGGAGGAGCACCGCCTTCCCAGCAAGTCCAACAGGTCCCAGTCCTCCTGGCCTTCCCATGCCCTTGTGGCCAGTGCCAGTGCTCCCAGTGTGACCTGGGCTTTGCTCTGCACACAGGTTTGGAGTGCAGGCCATGAAGGCTCTGCTCTGCCGGCTGCGCTGTGACAATGAGGTGATGTCTATGGAGCGCAAGTGTGGCTGGTACACGCTGCTGTGTGCTCACACCCAGCACTATGCCATGGGTCTGCTGGCCAGGTGAGACTCCCTGCTCCCCATTGCCCCTGGCATTTGTGCCCTGTGCCCCACTCAGTCCCTGTGGTCATGGGCCAGAGAGCCTCGTCACTGAGGGACGGCCAAGGAGACTGGAAAAGGCTGGGAGAGGAGGGTGCCCAGAAGGGGCCACCTCCCAGAGCACCCACATGCCCTCCAGGGATGCTGGGGAAAGACCAGACCTCTGTGAGTCCCAGCAAACCTGGGAAAGGTTTGCTCTCCACCTCAGGGTCTTGGTGCCTTTTTCCCCCTGCCAGGGAGATGCGCCGTACCTTGGTCCCTTTGTGTTCTCGCATCGCACTCCACTTGCTTGGGCAGCTCAGCACTCAGGACCCATACTGGGATTTGCCCTTCCTGGCATTCTTCGTGGAGGTGAGCCTCAAGGCCAGCGCTGCCTCCCAGCTCTCTGCCCTCTCACAGCCACAGCTGCCAGGATGGTGCCCGTGCCCTGTGCTGCTGCCTGGGCCCAGCCCTGTGCGGTTCCGGGCTCCTGCCGGCCGGCTCCCCTGTCACTGCCCTGTGCCTTGCAGGTCCTCGAGTGCCTGGACTTGAGGAAATGTGGTGGCATTGTCCTGAAGGTCTTGTTGAGGTTCCTGCACAGCGAGTGTAGGGAGAGGCATCGCCTGGCACTCAGAGGCCTCGTGGTGCTCAGCAAGGATCTCTTGATGGTGAGAAGGGGGCAGTGGCTGAAGCTGCACTGGGGAAAGCAGCTCCATGGGCTGGCAGGGTTTCAGGAGCTGAGGCAGCTGCTCCCAGCTCTCCTGCCTCACCTGCCCCAGTGCTTTGGGTCAGGCCTTTGGCCTGTGGGCCTTGCAGCTGCAGGGTGGTTTTGCAGATCCAGGGCAGTGGTGGCGGTGCAGCCATCCATGGATTCCCAGCACAGCCTTGTGTTCCACACAGGCCAGGAGAATGTGCAGTCTGTTTCCAAGCCTTCTGGAGCTGCTGGATGATGCAGAAGGAGAGGTGGTCAGCATGACCCTCTCTGTGTTCACAAATGTGCTCCAGCAAAAAGACAACCTGGTATCCAGCACCACTGCCCCAAAGCTGGCTGAGGCACTGCTGCTGCTCTTTGGCCACGTAAGCTTCTGCATCCTGAGCCACAGGCATCAGGTGTTTCCCAGAAACTTTGTGCCCTCTGGATTTTCAGGCCTTTGCCCAGTTGGGACTGGAGCAATTGATGTAGGTCTTTTGTTTCCTCTAGGACAACAGCCATGTGCAGGTGCTCTCCATTCAGCTCTTCAGAAAGGTGATAGAATTGGTAGTGGATGAGGGAAAAAAGCCCCTGAGGACAATTGTGAGCAAGAGCCTGTATGCACTCTTAATTTACTGTCATGATAAGAACTGGGATGTGGCAAAGGTGAGGTTTCCTGTGATGCTGGTGGATCTCTGGGAGGGGGCTTGGCTGCCTCCTGCCCTGGTGCCTCACGGGCTGACGCCTCCTCCAGGCCTTGGCACAGGGATGTGGGTCCTGTGCCCTGGGCTGTGGGGCTACCTCTGGGTCTCTGCTACTCTCCAGGCCTCTCGGGAAACGCTGATTCGTGTGGCCGAGTTCCTGAAGAGGAGGAAGCTCGTACAGCTGTTGAAGAAGCAGCCGCCGTTGAGGGTCGATGAGTGCCTGGTAAGGAGGGCCTGCAAGCCACAGGCTCAGCCTGGAGAAGGCCCCTGAGGGCAGTGCTCAGGTGCGGGGCCGGGCAGCTGTGCCCCTGCCCGCTGCTGCAGCCAGAGGCCGCGGGGGCTCTTCTCCAGGCTCCCGTGGGCCCCAGCCAGATGCCCATGGAGCCCCGGCCCGGCGGGGCTGCGGGGCGGCACCGCGGCTCCCCGGGCAGCAGCCGGCCCTCTGCCCCCTGCCCTCGGGAGCCCTTGGCCAGCGGCTGCTGGCCGCGCCTCAGGCCTGTGCGGCCAGGGGAGGCCGGGGCTGGGCGCAGACAGCGCCCGGCCCAGGGGCTGAGCCCACACCAACCCTTCCCTCCTGCCGCTCTCTGCAGCTGGCAGAGCACAGGAGCAGAGCGGCCGAGCACATGCGCCGGGCCCTGCGCTACCTGCGGAGCCCACAGGAGCCCCTGCGAGAGGCGGCCGTCAGGTTCATCGGTGAGCCACGAGCCCGGGCTCCCTCCCCGGCCTGGCCCGCCGCAGCTCGGCCCCAGCCCCGACTGCTGCCCCAGCAGCGCCAGCCGGGCCCGGCACCGTGGAGCCCCGCCCGGCCTGGGCATTGCTGCTGCCGCCCTCTGGCAGCCGTGCCCTGGGGCGGCAGCGTGCGCCAGGGGCCCGGGCTGAGCCCTGCCGGGCCAGCAGCCCGTGTGGCCACAGCGCCGGCAGTGCCGCCGACAGGGAGCTGTGCCGCTAGGGCCAAGATGAATTCTTTGTTCTCAGAGATGGCCGGGTTTCCCAGGATGAGGCAGCAGCAGCAAGAGCTCCAGGATCTCAGTCAGGGTGAGTGAGGGCAGTGGCCTGGGCAGGCCAGCTGCAATGCCTGAGCAGGGAGCTGCAATCCCTGCCCCGGCTGCAGTGGGCTTCCTTCAATGTGTTGACAAGAGGTGGTGTGGGAAGAGCACACAGAGATTTCAGGGACACGGGCGGAATTCCTGGCCCGCAGCTTGCTGCTGATCCTGTTGGCAACACCTCTCTCTCAGCCATGGCAAGAGTTGGGTGGGGTGGCCCTGGCTGGATGCTTTCCTCAGGTCACTGCAGATCCAGGCTCTGACCATGGCTCTCTTTCTCTCTCTTCCAGGCCTAGAATTCCCAAAGAACAATGCCAGCCCATGCTGCTCTAACATTGAAAGTCATGCTAAAGTAGGCCTAAGACCTGAAGAAATAGGGTCCTTTTCTGGATCCAGTGAGCCAGTGTCCTAAGAACAGCACCAGGAGACACTGAAGAGGACAGCATCTCCCATTGCCACTGGAGCTCTAGACATAGTTGAGGATTGGTACAGCTGAGCCTGTGGGAAGCTCGCGTGGCTTCAGCCCTCTCCCTGCCTGTAGATAGCTCCCTCCCTCCAGCCCTCAGACACTGTCCATCCACTTTGGCCCCTCCACCCTCTCTCCCTTTTTACAGCGTCATCTCACCAGCCATCAGACCATGCCTATTCCTATGTTTTCTTTCCACTCTTCTTTTGATAGGTCCATTTCTCAAGCCCTCAGACCCTGCCTGCCCATTCCCCTTTTCCCTCCCATATCACCCCTTTTTTTGCCTTCCATTAATAAACAATTTGACTTCTTCACTTTGCCTGCATCCCTGTGGAGCTGAAGCAAATCCGGGGCCCTGGGACACACAGGCCCCTGCTGCCGTTCTCTGCCACGCTGTGTTTTGTGCTCGGACCCAGAGGAACAAGGGCAGGTCAGGCTGGAAAGGTCCCTGTGCTGAAGGTGCAGTTCCACAGCACCGTGCAGTTCCACATCTCGCTGAGCACACTGAAGGCCAGCAGTGAGACAAGGAGCCTGTGTGTGTCAGGGACCAAAGTCGTGTCTAAGACCCTGCCATATTTGGTCCACTGTTGTGCACGTCAACAAGAGAATGCAGAGCAGAGAATGAAGGAAACCTTATGGTTTAACTGGTGGGAATTTGACCCTTCAGGGAAACAATGGACTGGTCAATCGATGGGAAGTGACCCTGTGAAAGAGGAGCGATGCACAATGGAGCTGTGGTTGGCATGGAGGTGGTATCACAGGTCACTGCAGCCTCATCTCACACACTGGCCAAGTGTGAGATGACCTTGTAACTGGAAAACTCCACTCCAGAGGAGGAGATGTCAGGCCTGGTTCTGGGGTGGAGGGATGAAAAGGACAAAATGCCCGTCCTTTTGATGCAGGGGGTGCCCTGAATGTGGGAGGCATGCCTGCCCTTCCCACTGGAGCACCATGCTGAGATACCCTGAGCGCAGCCCAGTGCTCCTTGCTCCTCTCTGCTGACCCGGGAGCGTTTGTCTGCTTTTGGGATGGCCCTGGCTGTGTCAGAAATGTATCTCAAAAATACCATCCATCTTGACTCTGCTGAGGTGATTCGATAGGCAGGGGGTGAGAAATACATTCTGTCAGATTCCTGTACTTGAAGCTAATGTCCAGGTGCTGGCCAGGAGTGGGCTCCATGCCCTAAAGCAGCACTTCTTCCTCATGGCTTCCCTGCACAGGGCTCATTTTACACTTGCCCTTAGTTCTTCTGGTAGAATGTGTCTAAAGCTTTTTGTCAAGTCCCTCTCCTGTCAAGTTAGGCCCGCCAGGTTTTTCTTATGCTAACTGGTGCTAAGTGCCTATGTAGGTCTGTGCTAAGTACTTGTTTACTTATGGGAATTGCTTGTGCTTATGTCAAACAAAGGCCTTGTTTCATTCTCCCCTTCTCTTTATCCCAATGCAAATTCTTTTGCAAGATCCTCTGGACAGTCCACAGTACATATGTACTGTTCTGCTGCTGTTTTAATTTTCTACCACATCCATAGGTTTATGATGGTTAAGAGGAGGGTTAATTTTTTTAAAATTAGAACTGGTTTGCTGAGGAAGCTAAAAATCTGAGGAGCTGTTGGTGGTTCCAGATTTGTCCATCACAAGAAGACACCTGACTCATGATGTTCTCTTTCTCTATTTTGGTGATGATTTTGGTAACAACTTTGATACCGGATTTGAGTGTCCATCAGGCTCTGTGAGATGCATTTTTGACTCCTGCCACTAGCTATTCTATATCAGGCTGGTATGGCATTTGCTTTAGAACGTTAGCGTCCCGTCCAGTTTGGAATTTGGGCGCTTGCTGATACCCATCATGTGCATTCTGCAGCATCTCTAGAGAAGTTCTTGTGTGGTGCAGCTGAAGTCGCATCCACTTTTGGTTGTGAAATTACAAATAGAGAAGTTAGTACCATTAGTAGTTTAATTAAAAGACTCTATTGGAATAGTTGTGCAAGCAGATCTCACACAGGCACAGCCCCTTCCCACATAACAAACCTGTGATAGTGCACGAGTAACTGGGCTCATTTCAAAAATACAAGTGCTGCCCTCAGCATGCAGACACCGATCCTCTCTTTCAAGCACCGCATTTTTGCACACAAAATTCAGTGCATCCCTTGGTACACATGCTTTGATACTAAGAGTTTGCCAGCTTCTAGTTTTCTTGTTGAAAATGGCCCTGACATGATACTGAATGGGTCTGACAGTTACGTGAGTTCTTATAACTCCAAGGGCCAAAATTGGAATGACACGGTATTTTGTTGCATTCTTAACGGTTAATACAAAAGACTGCAGGGTTCTGTTCATTCTATGTGAAATTGACCAATTGCAACCAAGTGTGGAAGTCTTTTTCAAATTGCTTTGTGGTTTCATTTTTAGCCATGATTTAATTCATTCTTGTGGCAATTTCCCCAGCTCTCCTTTTTTAAAGTTCTCCTGAGATTACAGACCATAGCCACACACAGCTGAGCTTGTGTACATTGAAATGCAAAGAAATGTCACCCTGTAGTTTTCCCATAAAGCCACCAACTGCTTGAAAATCCTGCTGTGTATTGTTGGCCAGGGTGCTTAATAGGTTAGCTGCCAGGCTTTGGGTATGGGCAAGTGATAGCAGGGTTGATCTGAGAGGAGTTTGTCCAATATAAGAGCTCACAGTGCTTACTTTCTTGAGTAAGACTTCTTGATCAATAGAATTTAATACTCCCAGTTCAGACCCAAGCCATCCCCTTAAGTCTTTTTTATACCTATCATTTGGTGTCTGGGAATGTATCCACAGCTCCCATTCTTTTAGGCTTTGCTGTATGAGTGGGCAGTATTGCTGTTTAATTTTGGAAACATTAGCTTGTATCTTTACCTCCAGCTTTTTCAGAGAGTACTGTGGATTTAGAGGCAACAATTGTTCATTTGTTTGTCTTACCCCAGAGTGAAAGACTATATTATTTCACTTATGGGTCCCGTTCTACGGAGTTGTTTGCTGATGTAAAGTTGTTTGTTTTGATTTTAATTTTAAATGTCTGTTGTGTGACCCATTCCGTTTCACTCCTTGTCGAGTACCCAAGGCATGGTAACTGGTTTCTTCAGATACATTGCCTGCCTGTAGGCAAGCATTTCAGAAACTTTCAAAAACCTTACACTGGCCCCTGGTAGTATTACAAAGGATGCTTTACAAAGTTCCCACTACAAATAGTTGAGTATTCTGAGTACCTCAGCCCATAAGAGGATGCAGCTGTGCTATTGGATTCCATGCATATCTGGGTTGCCATCACGTGGTCATGAAATTGGGCATGATATACCCTAACAGGATAATTGTGCTCCTGGCTACCCCTCCAGCTTGATTGGTTACTATTTCTGATGGCCTGGAATATCCCAAGAGTGAAATTCAATTCTCAAAAGCAGATCCTGTATGAGACCTGTTCCATGTACTAAGCGTACAAGCAGGACAATTTCTAACTCTAGTCACACAAGAGCTGCCTGTTGGAAACAATATTTGTTGGGTCGGATTCCTGGCGGGCTCAATTCCTGGATCTCTGTGTGATGATGGTCCTCCCACCCCATCTGTGCGCCGCAGAAGAAGACAACTATCTTGTGCTAGGTTATAGTGTCCCATTTTAATTTCCATAGAGCAAAAATCCTGATAGGATTCACAGGAAAATGAATTCACACACTGCTTGTTAGAAAGGTCGCAGATGCGCATGATCACTCAAGCAATCTTCTCTGAACGAGGTTTGTGAGTTTCAAATTTACAAGCCACAGAGATCCTGCTTTCAGGTGGGACAAGAAAGGCAGGCATGGAGTCAGGTTTTCCTCAATCTTTAACTGCTCAGTCATTAATCCTTAAAATTGCGTAAAGTGCTTTTACCTTTTTAATCTCTTTTAGCCAGTTAGGTCCTGAATATTTTTGAGTGTTCCATCTACCAGGATCTTGCAGGCCAAGGAGATCATTATGGTAGTGACAGTCGTCTGCTGTGGCTTGGATTCTGATTAGAAGTATCGGGAAGACGATGATGGTGTGAAATGCATCTTGGTTTCTCCTGTTCTTTCTGAGGTCCACTTTTGGACTCCACTTGCCTTTTGCAAAGCATTTTAATTCTGGAATAATGTATCCAAGAGATGAATGCTTTAAGCTTTAAAGGCTGTGTAAGTGATTAAAAGTACTAAATAGACTCCTTTTTAATTTTGGGATAAGAGGCTTTCTACCTGGTCTACCTGGTCCCCAGGCTGGATTTGTGGAGGGGAGCATCCTCTTGCTCATGTGCTCAAAATGTGTTGGTTTGTTTTCTGCAGCTGTTGTGTTTGTTGGACAACATGGTTCTGGAGATACCCCTCTCCAACTTGTACAGTATCTTCCCCTTGCTAGTTTTGCTTATATGGTCTTCTGTACAGTATTTCAAAGGGGTTCAGATTTTCTTTTGTTCTTGGTCTTATCAAATCCGTTATAAAGCCAAAGGTAGGGCCTGGGGCCAAGGTATGTTGGCCTCTGGTACAGTTTTGACTATCTGTTGTTTCACCGGATAATTCATCTTTTCCACCTGGCCACTGGCCTGGGGCCAATCCAGTGTGTGTAGGTGCCAGTTGATTTGGAGATTATTGCAAAGTTGCTGTGCAATATTTGCTAGGAAACGTGGTCCTCAGTCAAAGGAGATGTCTAAAGGCACTCTGAACCAGGGCATTATATTGTTTACCAAAATGTTGAAAACTTGGGCTTTATTTGTTTGGATTGGGAATGCCTCAGGTCATGCTGAGAAGGTATCAGTTAAAGGCAGAAGGTATTTCTACCCCCCTTTTCTTGGCAATTCAGAAAAGTCAACTTGCCAGTGCTGTCCAGGATATTGTCCCTTGTCTACTGTGCCAAGCTCAACTCTAGTCCTGGTTTGTGGATTGTCTCTAAGACGTTATTTCACACCCTTGGGTTACCTGCTTTACACTAGAGTACAGGTTGCATCTTACTGTTGTCCTTATCAAATAATTATGTAAGGCATCCCCTTCCCAGTGTACACAATTATGTTCATCTTTAATTAATTTCCATGATGCTCTTTCTGGCATAACTGTCTATCCCTGAGGAGTTGAAAAAACATAATGTTTTCATTCTGCTTTCAAATTCTTTGTTAATTCTAGATCTTTCTGATTATACGAGATACATCATTGCCATATTGTTCCTTACCTTTGGGCATTAGTGCCTGAATCTCAGCATGGCTTTGTTCTGCTGCTCTTTTTGCAACCTGTTACCTCTTTTGGGGTCGGTTTCCCCTTTCTGATGTCCTTTTCAGTGCAGAATTGCAACCTCTTGAGGCAGTAGTACTGCCTGCAGCAATTTTAAGATTTCTTCTGAATGCTTCAACTGCTTTGCTTGAGCTGTCAAAAGTCCTTTATCTTATTAAATTGCTTCATGGGCGTCTATTACTCTAAAGACATTCTTGGAATCTGTTCATCTATTGATCCTTTTTCCTCAGGCTGGTCAGAGGGTACGGGTTAAAGTGATTATCTCTGTCTTCTGAGCTGACTTGTGCAGGGCTTCTATCCCCTATTGCTCCATGCTAATTGTATATCCTGATTTCCACTGATCTGCTCTTACAAAGCCACTCCCATCTGTGTACTGAGATTCTGCTCTTGGAATTGGGGTTTCTTTAAGATCTGGGCAGCTGGAATAAAGTGGACTGAATGGTTTTGATCCAGTCATGCTACAAAGGCTCCTTGTCTGTCTAGTGAGTAGCTGGGAATGCTGCTGGATGAACTAGAGAAGAGATTTGTTTTGTAATGCTGCGTTGTTCCACCAACATTGCCTGATATTTAAGGAATCTGGAGGGTGAAAGCCAATGCCCACCCTTTTGGTCAAGAATTGCTGCTACTGGATGTGAGATAAACACAATTATTTGTTGACCTAGAGGGAATTTCCAGGCTCCTTGGATGTCTGAAAAAAGAGCAGCAACTGCTTACAGTCAGGCTGTCCCCTACTGACTGCATCCAGTTGTTTTGAAAATGATGCTATTGCTCTCTTCTATGGGCCAACTGTTTGAGCTAGTGCACCTAATGCCATCCCTTGCCTCTCCTAAGAGAAAAGCTGAAAGGGTTCCCAGACATCTGTCCAGCCCAGAGCAGGTGCTCTTTACAAGTCCTCCTTCAGCTTGTGAAAGGCTTTCTTACTTTGGGGTGTCCATTTCAGGTCTCTGGGATTGTCTTCTAAGAGCTGCTACAGTGGCTTAACCAGCAGTCCACAGCC
Source organism: Agelaius phoeniceus (assembly GCF_051311805.1). Taxonomy (NCBI): domain Eukaryota; kingdom Metazoa; phylum Chordata; class Aves; order Passeriformes; family Icteridae; genus Agelaius; species Agelaius phoeniceus. The sequence goes on along the minus strand of NC_135272.1, from coordinate 2,012,791 downwards.
ACTACCACAGTTAATACAGCATCCAGTCACTCCTAGAAAGGTTCTCAGTTCTTTGGCATTAGTAGGGAGTGGGGTTCCGTGGGTGGTCCCTTTGCCGTCCTGTCTTAGTCCCTGCTGCGCTTGGGATATTTTGTATCCTCGGTAAATGACTTCCTGTTTAATTATTTGAGCTTGATTTCTGGATGCCTTGTATCCACTTAGTCCCAGGTCATTTCATAGGCTTACTGTCCATTCCAGTCTTTTTAAGTTTCAGTGGCTAAAAGTAGATCATCTACCTATTGTAACACAATCCTATTTTTGGACGGGCTTACCCAACTTTCAAGGTCCTCAGCAAACTGTTTTCCAAATGTGGTTGGACTATTGTTGAATCCTTGTGGCCCTACAGTCCAGGTAAATTGACTTGTCCTTCCAGTCTCTGGGTTTCCCCATTCAAAGGCAAACCGGTTTTGGCTGCCAGGGTCCAAGGGTATACAGAAGAAAGCATCCGTGAGATCTGAAATGGTAAACCATCCATATTCATCTTTTAGTTTGCTTAGCAAAGCATATGGATTTGCAACCACTGGGTGGAGATCTCCAGCTATTTTGTTAATAGCCTGTAGGTATTGAACCAGACAGTCGTTCAAACCATCAGGCTTTTGTATGGGTGAAATCGGTGTATTCTATTCAGATTCACATTCCAGTAACAACCCAAATTTTAGAAAATTGTCTATGATAGGCTTAACAATTTTTATGTTTTCCACCTTAAGTGGATATTGTTTAATTCTTATTGGTCATGTTCCAGGTTTAAGTCTAATGATTACAGCTTGTGCTGCTTTGGCCTTGCCAGGGGTCCCATCCACCCAGACTTCAAGACAAAGCTGACTAAGAACTTCTTCTGTGTCTCTTCTGATTTGGACAAAGCTGTAATGAGAGCTAGACTTAGAACACGATTATTTGTTGGTCGTTGACTTTGATCTGAACTCCTCCAGGGCTAAACTACATTTCAGCCTGTTGGAACCTGTTACAACATTCTCATGTCTCCAACAAATCCTTCCAATGAGGCGTTTTGGGGGCGTAGGCATATATAGGAACTGATGTATTCCTACTGTGTTTCCCAGTTCATAAGATCGTGGTTTTAGAAAGGATAGCTTCTGCTGTTGACTTGTGGCTCCAATAACATTCACAACTTTACCAGGATCAATTTCTTCCAACTTTAATACAGAATGTGTTGCAGCCGCATTCACCAGACATTTCATTTTCCTCATCTTTTCCCCCAGTTCTCTTTTGACCAGAGGGTTTTCTGGGGGGATGCCCTCCAGCCAACCTTTGCATTGATTCAGTTCTTCAACCACCTTGGCTTTGAGTTGCAGGCAGTCTCTCTTCCAATGCCTTTCTTTCTTACAATAGACACATTGAGTGGTCCAGAGTTTAGGGATAGGTTTCTGCCCACCCCAGCCATTTCTTTGTCCTGAGTGTAAGGAGTAAAAAGTTGTCCATTTTTAAAAGGTTTAGAGTCAACAAGTTAAACCAATTGCTACTAAGTTAGAGCTTTAATTACTTATTGTTAATAGCTTCATTTTGCAATTACCTGTTGTTAATAGTTTTATTCTTTAATTACCTGTTGTTAATAGTTTAATTGTTAGAAATCCCCCTTCGTCGGGTATCACCCCTGCTGCTTCCTGGAAAATGGCACCCGGGACTGGGAGGAGGGAGTGACGTCAGAGCTTGGATGCAAATGTAGAAACACTTGGCCAAGTCCAGCAAAGAAAAACCCTAAAACAACGAGCCAGCACTGAATTAAACAATCTAAGTGATGTCTAAGGGTAAGCAACTGAATCCAGGGTGTGCTAAGACCTTTGAACCTCTCACCCTAACCCAGAGATGTCAGCTAGAAAGAAGACCTCAAATGTTAAATCGAAAATGGCAATCTCCTGGTGCTCTGGCGAGGACGGAAGCCCCGGCTCTGCCTGCACACCAGGGGACAGAGCTGCATCCTCCTCCTCCCTGCCACTCCTGGGAGCAGTGGCGGCGGCGTGCGCACGACCCATCGAGCCCCCACCCAAGCTGACCTTAATAAAGGCACTAAAAAGGAGAAAAAATCTCCTGCCCTTTTCATTTATTCCAGCAAGACCTCCCAGCTGATTCCAATGTCTCCTACTCCCTTCTGGCTTGGATGGCCCTGTTCAGAAGGTCTTGTAGGATTCCCGCAGATCTGGGCTGTTGCCATGGCTCTGGTCTTCTCTCTTTCAGTCTTTCAAGCCTGGAGGCAACGTGCCAGCCCATCATGCTCTGACCTGGAAAATCAAGCCCAGTTTCCCCAAAGAGCTCAAGAATTAGGGACATCTTCTGGATCCAGTGAACCAGTATCCCAAGAATAGCACCAGGAGACACTAAAGACGACATCATCGCTCAGCGCTGCTGGAAGTCCTGGCACAGCTGATGGTGGGCACAGTTCTTGTGGCTTCAGCCCTCTCCCTGCCTGTCCTGTAGACGGCTCCCTCCCTCTAGCCCTCAGACACTGCCCATCACCTTTTATTCTCTCCACTATTCCTCCCTTTTGATAGCTCTGCCCTCAGCCTGTCCATCACCATTTTCTCCCTCCACTCTCCCTCCCTGTTGACAGCTCCCTCCCTCCAGCCCTCAGACACTGCCCATCCCCTTTTTCCCTCCCAGCTCATCCCTTTGCTTTGCCTTCCATTAATGAACAGTTTGGCTTCTTCACTTTTCCTGCATCCCTGTGGAGCTGAAGCAAACCCGGGACCCTGGGACACACAGGCCCCTGCTGCTGTTCTCTTCCAGGCCCTGTTTTGTGCACAGAGCCAGAGGAACGAGGGCAGGTCAGGCTGGAAAGGTCCCTGTGCTGAAGGTGCAGTTCCACAGCACCGTGCAGTTCCAGATCTCGCTGAGAGTCCCTGGATTTTGGAAGAGGCAACCTGAATATGCTCTGAAGCCAGCTGTGAGGGATTCCATGGCAAGCATCCACGGAGGGCAAAGGAGCTAGGAATGCTGGAAGTTTTCAAGAATACTTTCCTGAAAGCACAGCAGTGCTCCATCCCTGCACAGGATGAGGAAGAGGGCAGAAGCAGAGAGCATCCGGGCTTAGCAGGGAGCTCTGGCTGTGCCTAAGGGCAAATGAAGCAGCAGCACGGTGCCCGAGACTCGGACACGCGGCCGTGCTGGTGCCCACAGCGCTGCCAGGCAGTGCCGGGATCCCGGCTGTGCTTCTGCTCCCCACAAGTGAGGAACGGCAGCCCTGGGCTCAGAGCCAGCCAGAAAGCCAACCAAGGGAGAGCAGAGGAAGGGGATCCTTCCAGTCTCTCTTGGACATGGCCGAAAAACGGCCCCTGCAGCTTCTTCCTCTGCCTGTGTTTGGGCTGTGCTGGTGGCAGAGCCAGCCAGGTTGGGCTCTGCGTTCCAAAGCCTGTTGGGAGCGGGCATGGAAAGCGCTGCGTGCACAGCAGAGAGTCCTGGAAGCTGCTGGAAAGAGCATCCTGCAGGAACAGGGCTCTGGTCCCTGGCCGAGAACAGCCTGGTTTAGATGCCGTGAGCGCAGGCAGGAGTTGAGACAGGTGAAGAGACAGCAGGCAGCTTGTGTTTGTGGAGGGCCTGGGGCTGCACCTCTGAACCTGCACCTGGAAACTCACTTGGGGGAATACGGGCAAGAGCTGGAGTGGCTGTCCTGAAAGGACCTAACGTTATTCAGCCCTACCACCAAAGGCCAAGGGCCGTTTGGCCACTTTCCCTTCCACAGTGCACGCTTGGGCAAGTGGCTGAGAGCAAGCAGCCTTTTTGCCCTCTTCCCGGTTGGCCTGAAGACCCTCTGCACCGAGAGAAAGCTCCTGGACAGCCAGCTATCCAACAACAGCAATTTAATGTTCCTCTAGTGGGTGAAGGGAAAGGAAGTGCTGGCAGAGGAGAGGTGTTCCCCGCAGGCTCAGGTGGCCCCAGCAGACGCAGCCTCCCGGATCAGTTCTCCGCAGCGCCGCGGCAGGACACTCAGCCGCGGCCACACAGGAAAGGCCGCGACTGCCAGAGGCGGCGCAGTTGGTCTCGCATCTTCTGCAGTCGGGAGGAGGGAACGCTCTGTACAGCTAAAAGGATGTACAGAGCTTGAAGCGCCAGGCATGCGATGGCTGGGCTGGAGTCATCCGTCATGTCCTGAAGGGCTGCAGAGAGAGAAACAGAGGCACGGTCAGAGGCTGGATCTGCGCACAGCTGGGGAGAGCCTCCAGCCTCGTCCATGCCACAGCCTGGAGGAGGCAGCCTGGAGGAAGCAGGAGACAAGAAGGACGAGCTGGCAGCTGCTGGCCAGGAATGTCCCGCAGGCCCCTGCAAGGTGTCTGTGCTGTGGCCACGCTGCCCTTGGGGCGCGCAGGGAGCGGAGCCGTGGGCGGGCGGGCCAGGGAACGCAGGTGCCAGCGGCAGCCCCCGGTGGGAGCCCGCGGGCCTCACTCACCCCTGCAGATGATGCGGAACTCCGGCTGCTGCCCTGTCAGGTAGCGCCCGGCCATCCCTGGCGAACACAGAGCGTGTCCTGCCTTCAGAGCCTAAGCTGCCGCACACGGCCGCTGCCAGCCCTGAGGCCACACGCCCTGCTGGCCCGGCAGGGCTCAGCCCGGGCCCCTGGCGCACGCTGCCGCCCGAGGGCACGGCTGCCAGAGGGCGGCAGCAGCAATGCCCAGGCCAGCGGGGGCTGCACTTGCCCGCGCCCGGATCCTGCTGCTGGGACAGCAGGCGGGGCTGGGGCCGAGCTGCGGCGGGGCGGGGCGGGGCGGGGCGGGAGCCGGGCTTGGGGCTCACCCATGAACCTGATGGCCGCCTCTCGCAGGGGCTCCTGTGCGCTCCGCAGGTACGGCAGGGCCTGGCGCAGGTGCTCGGCCGCTCGGCTCCTGTCCTCTGCCAGCTGCAGAGAGCGGCAGGGCACGGAGGGAAAGGGTTGATGCGGGCCCTGCCCCTGGGCCGGGCGCCCCCTACGGCCGGCACTACTCGCCCCCCGCCCACAGAGCCCTGAGGCCCGGCCAGCAGCCGCAGGCGCCGGGGCAGGCGGCTTCTCCAGGCATCGGGCTGGGCATTCCAGCCTGTCCTTACCAAGCACTCGGCAAATCTCCACATCTGATCCGTCTTCAGCAGCTGCTTGAGATCCTTCCTCGTCAGGAACCTAACTGCAGAAAGCAGTGTTTCCCGAGAGGCCTGCAGAGCAGCAGAGACCCAGAGATGGCACCGCAGCCCAGGGCACAGGACCCGCATCTCTGTGCCCAGGCCAGGAGGAGGCTGGAGCACCTCAGGTGCCAGGGGCTGGGGAGACAGCTGAGCCCCCTCCCATGGGGACACCCAGGAGGCCTCACCTGTGCCACACGCCCGTTCTCATCGTGGCACTGGAAGAAGAGTGGGAGCAGGCTCTGGCTCACGTGCTTCTTCAGGGCCTTTTCTCCCTTTGCCACTACCAGCGTGATCACGTCTTGGAAGAGGCCAATGGAGAGCAGCCGCACAAGGCTCTTGTCCTGTTGGAAAGGAAGCAAAAGCCCTCCACATCAGCTGCTCCAGGCCCCCTGTGCCCAGGCCCAAGGCGCCACCCGAGTGCCCGTGGCTGGGGGCACAGAGCCTCACATTGTCAAAGAGGTGCCAGAGCGCCTCAGCCAGCCGCAGGGCCATGGGGCTGGCTATTGCCAGGTCTTTCTGCAGCAGCAGGAAGCTGAGCACAACGAGGCTCATCTCAACGATGTCTTCATCTCTATCCCACAGTAGCTTCCCAAGGCTTTCAGTCAGGCTGTACATGCTTGGATCCTGTGTGCAAAACAAGGCTGGGCAACCCCATGCTGCTGCTGCTGCTGCTGCTGCTGCTGCTGCTGCTGCTGCAGGGCTCAGAGGCCGAAGGCCTGTCCTGAAGCACTCAGGCAGCTGAACAGCGACCCTGGAGAGCTGGGAGCAGCTGGCACAGCTGCCAAAGCCCAGCTAAGCCCAAGGGGCTGCTTGCCCCAGCCCCACGCTGGCAGCACAGCTTCAGCTGCTGCCTCCTTCTCACCATCGAGGTGAGCCCCACGAGGCCTCGCAGCGCCACGCGACGCATCTGCCTGGACTCGCTCTGCAGGTGCCTTGTCAAGATCTCCAGGACTTTTTCACCACCTTGGCTCAAGTCCAGGCAATCCAGGACCTGAAAGGCACAGAGCAGGCACAGAGGTGCCCAGCTGGCAGGAGCTCAGAAGGGCACAGGGCCGAGCCAAGGCAGCAGCAAAGGGCTTGGTGCAGCGTCCCAGGCAGCTGCGGCTACGAGAGGGCAGAGGGCTGGGAGGCAGCTCAGCCAGGCAGTGCTGGCCATGGGGCTCACCTCCACCAGGAAGGCCAGGGCGGGCAGTTCCCAGTCTGAAATGCCTTGGCTGAGCAGGTCAAAGAGGCGGGATGCCATGTCGCAACACCAGATGATGGAGACATGGTGCATCTCCCTGGCAGGGAGAAAAAGGCACCATTGCTCCTGGGCCGGGCGGGCAAAGCTCTCCCAGGGCTGACTGGCAGAGCTCTGGTCTCCTGCCGAGCACCCCGGGGGCGCTTTGGGAGGCGGCCATTCCCGGGCACCCTCCTGTGCCAGCCTTTTCCAGTCTGCTCATCCCTCCCTCGGTGACAAGGCCCTGCCGCCCGTGACCACGGGGACTGTGTGGGGCGTTGCGGGCACAAAGGAGAGGGGCGGTGGGGAGAACGAGGTCTCACCTGGCCAGCAGACCCACTGCGCAGTGGTGGGTGTCGGCACGGAGCAGCGTGTCCCAGGCGCGCTTGCGTTCCATGGACAGCACCGCGTGCTCATAGCGCATTTGGCAGAGCAGGGCCTTCAGGGTCTGCAGGGCAAAGCTGTGTGCAAAGCAAAGGCCAGGTCACGCTGGGAGCCCCGGCTCCTGCCCTGGGGGCATGGGAGGCATGGGGAGGCTGGGAGGACTGGCATGGAGCACCTGTTGGGCTTGGCGGAGAGGCCGTGTTGCTCCTGGCATCCCTTCCAGAAGGTCTCAACCTCTTCTGGCATCTCCTGCATGCTGATGTAGGCTTGGAAGAGCAGACTCAGAAAGAGACTGGGGAAATACTCCAGCACGACAGGCGAGCGCCAGGCCAGATTGAAGACTCTCCACAGCGCCACGGTTGCCTGCAAGAAATAAAAGAGCCAGAGACAAGGCTCAGTGGCCAAGACATGCACGTGGCAGGGCCCGAGCATACGAGGGAGAGGCTGGGGGAGACAAGGGGGGGAAACAGCTGGCCTGGTGCCCCTGAAGCCTGCCCCTAAGGCAGGATTCAGCGCGGTCTCTGAGGCAGAAGGATGCAGCTGGCGGGAGGACAGAGAGCTGGCTGCTGGAGTGCTGGCCTAGGGGCTGGCAAAGGCCAGCTCCAGAAACTCACAGCCAGGGCAAAGACTCCTGCGTCGTCCCCATCGGAGGTGGACACGCTGCTCACTGGCCAGGCGCTCAGCACATCGAGGAGTAGCTGCAGCGCCGGCTCCGCAGTCCTGCTCGAGGACATGATGGTTGCCCACATGGTGGCAGCAGCTCTGTGGGGTCAGAGCTCTGTGTCAGGGCTGTCTCGGCCACAGCGCCGTGGCCTGGGCAGCTGCAGGGGCCCACGCTGGCCCTGAGCTCTGCCTCTGCCCACTGCCCCTGGCCGGCAGCGGCCAGCCAGCCCACGTGGGTACAGGGGCCCCGAGGGGCAGGGAGGGAGCATGGCACCAGGCTCAGGAGCTGCCATGGCCGCACTGGAAAACAGAGGAGCCAGAGGATCCTGCAACTCCCTGCCTGTCTGGCAGTCAGCAGGGACAGGCTTTACAGGGTGAGGGGCCGGTGAAGCCCAAGCCCTCAAGGCACGTGGGGCTGCCCCACCTGTCACACGATGGGGCCCAGCGCAAGAGGGTGATCAGCACGTCACTGGGGTATTCCTCGGTCAGCTCCAGAAGGGCCTTGTCCAGCCTGTGCCCAGCAGCCTCATTGGCCGTGAGCCACTGGTGGATGTACCTCACCATGGCGGGCACCTGCAGAAGGCACGGGCAGACTGGCAGAGGTGCCAGAGCAGCAACTTCCCCTGAGAAGTGCTTCCCTTCCAAACGCATCGGGCCGGGCCTCAAAGGCCGAGGGAGGCCGGCAGACCCGGCTCGAGGCGCCGCACCACTGCTGGGGCCAATGAGCCCTTGCCCCAGGCTGCTTACTCGCGCTGGATTGGAGACACCCTTCTCCACAAGCAAATCCAGCATGGCAGCACCGGTCTCGGCATCGAGGAACGGAAGGTTCTCCAAGATGCCCGTGCCCGCACCGGCGGTCTCTTCCTGCCAAAGGCACGTGATGAATTCACAGAGGGTCCGCAGGAGAAGGGCAGCAAGGGAGGGAGAATCCATGGAGCGCTCCAAGCCTGCTGCTTGGCTGAGCAGTGCCAGCAGGCCCAGCCCAGGTGGGGATGGCTGCAGGTACCTGCGCCGTTCTGCCGAAGCGGCCACAGGCAGCTTCCTGTTCCTCTTTCGGGTCCTTGGCTGCATCTGGCAAAGAGCAAGTGCAGCCAGAGCTGAGGGGCTGCGGGAGAGGCCAGAGAACATAGCCCAGCCCTGCACCGCCCAGGCAGGGAGAGCCTCAGGATGCCCCGGGGGACGGAGCACGGCTGCCAGGTGCTCCAGCCCAGCTTCTGTCCTATCCATGGACAGGACAGGACAGGGATGGGATGGGATGGGATGGGATGGGATGGGATGGGATGGGATGGGATGGGATGGCATGGCATGGCATGGCATGGCATGGCATGGCATGGCATGGCATGGCATGGCATGGCATGGGATGGCATGGAGTGGGATGGCATGGCATGGGATGGGATGGGATGGAATGGGATGGGATGGGGCCAGGCCGGCTGCAGGCACCGGCCCTGCGGCCCGGCTCTGCCACTCACCGTCCTGCAGCGGCTGCAACTGCTCCGGCTCTGCAGGCTGCTGCGCTGGGGCAGCTGCAGGGCCTTTGCTTTTCTTGCCCCGAAGCCCCTTGAACAGGCTGAGCACTCTGCCCGCCATCCCGCTCTCTGACCTCGAGGGCACTTTCAAATGCCTCGGCCAAGGCCAGAGTCAGCGAATGCTGCAGTTGTGCCTTGCGGGCACCTGCAACAGAGGAGCCTCAGGAAGGCTACAGGACAGCAAGTCCTGCACTCGAGGTCTCCTGTCACAATGACAGGAGACACCTGGTGAACGATGGAGGTCACCAAGTCCTACGGCCTGGCCACGAGGGCACCGGCCGCAGGGATGGGAGATGACTCAGAAGAGCTCCAAGTCACCGAATCCCGAGGTCTGGCTGTGAGGCCAGCCACAGGAGGAACGCCTCGGAAGAGCTCCGGGTCAGCAACCAACGAGCCAGCTGTGTGGGGACACCTCACAGCACCGCTCTGTCACCTCCTGTCCCATTGCGTGCACCGAGCACTGTAGCGTGGCTGCGCCGTGCCAGCCCCTATGTCAGTGTGTGTCACAAAGGGCTGCTCAGACACGCTGTCCCTTTCGGTTCCACGGTCACCCCGCTGCACCGTGTCACAAAGGGACATGCTGCCACGTGCCCTGGGGCCACCCCCTCCCCACCCTAGGTGCCCCCGCTTGGAAGGAATCCATTGCCCCGAGTGTCTAACACAGCCCTGGACACACCACGACCCGCCAAGTGCTCGGGGAAGGACTCTCCACAGTGCCTGCACAGCCCAGCTCGGTGCCGGCCCTGGAGCAGAGCAGCTTCCAGCAAGCAAGAGGCAAACGCATCTTGCCAAGAGTTCAAACAGCAGATAGGGAAGATGGCATCAATGTGTGCATAAAGGCCTTTGAATTCACAGCTCTCTGAGAGGCATTTGGGGCTCTCGGCTGGACAGAGATCATCCCTCTCTTTCCCATGCTGAAAGGGGCGGGACACACCCTGCCGCCACTGGTGCTTGGCTTGCTCTCTGCAGGCCCAGGCAGATGCCAAAGCTGCTCCTCACAGCCTTCTCCCTTCCCACGTCCCTCTGCCAAGTGCAAGGGGCCTCAAGGACGAAAGGGGGGCAGGGAGCCAAAGGGAGACAGCCTGCACCTACCTCACTGGGGGCTCCTGGGGAAGCATTTTGCTTGAGAAGCAAGCCCCTCTCTTCCAAAGGCATTTCCCCAAATGTCTCCATTTCCCCAAATATGTGCATTTCCCGGCCAACACCAACACACACTTAGGAAACCCTGGCAAGGCTGAATTACTTCTGCACCTTGTAGCACAGGCACTGCACAGATCGAGCTCACCTTCCTTCTCCCGAGTCTGTTTCCTCGTGTCCCTTGAGGCGCGCAGCCCTAGGCCCCCTAGAAACAAGAGGTGTCCGCTGCCCATTCAAGTGCCTGAACTCCTGCCTGCGCTCACGGCAGCAAAACCAGGCTGTTCCCAGCCAGGGAGCGGAGCCCTGTTCCCACAGGAGGCTCTCGTGAGCCCCTTCCCCACTGTGCACGCAGCACTTCTGCCTGCCTGCCCAGAACGCTCTTGGCACAGCAGAGCACAAGCTGGCCGGCTCTGGGCTCAGCACAGCCCAGACACAGGCGCAGGAAGACACAGCGGCTGTTTTGCAGCCGTGCCCCAGAGGGACAGGAAGGGGCCCCTGCCTCTGGTCTCACTTGGTTGGGTTTCTGACTGGGTCTGAGGCAGGGTCTGCCTGATTCCCCGCTTCTGGGGAGACCAGAGCCACTGGAAGCACGCCCAGCGTGCAGGCACTGCCTGAAAGCGCTGCGGCCGCTGGGACGGTCGCGCTCCCGCGTCCCAGCAACTCCATGTGACTGTGGTCACAAGGGTTTTCAGGATGAAGAAGAGATGAGAATGTTGACTCCATGATCAGAAGGGTTGATTTATTATTTTATGATATATGTTACATTAAGACTATACTAAAAAGAAATAGAAAGGAAAAGGTTTCTTCAGAAGCTAGCTAAGCTAAGAATAGACAAGAATGAATAACAAAGATCTGTGTCTCAGACAGAGCAAGAGCCAGCTCTGCCATGAGTGGTCAGGAAATCCAAACATCCACAGGAGACCAATCCCAGGTCTACCTGTTGCATTCCACAGCAGCAGTAAACCACTGTTTACTTTTGGTTGATGAAACTGCAGCTTCTCACAAAGACAAATCCTAAGAAAGGATTTTTCATGAAAGATGTCTGCGATAGGGAACATAGGAATAAGTAACTAGAAATATAGAGGGGGGAGGAGAACATCTAATTCAAGCAGATACGAGATTCACTTAAATCTAAGGGTTTTGTTTGCAGGACTGGATTCTTGAACGCTCCCACAACCCGTATATCCCAGTTTTTTTTAGAAAAAGCAGCCAATCATCAATCAGATCAGCAACTCTCAAGGAATCTTACAATAATGAGATCCAAGTGGCAATGGTACCTCTATGTGATCTTATTTTCCAGATTAATCAGCAGAGGGCAGACTGATACAGAATACTACCCGTACCAGCCATTTAAGTGGGTTCTACGCCACCTTTCAGACAAAATTGTTATCAAAGAAACTATTACATCAACCGACCCATCTTTTGAATTTAGATTAAAGGACATTTTTCCCCTATGACTGGGGTTTCCTCGTTTTGGAGAACAAGCACGGCACCAAACCTATTGGTGTCCTGCTTCTAACCCAGGCAAAAGTTACTATAATTATCCTGGGTACAGGTACTGCGGATATTAGGGTTGTGAGACTATTGTAACAAGTAATAGATGGCAACCACAGCAACCTGATAAGTTCCTGCAAGTCAAGTACGCTCCCCGTGGCTGTCGCGAACCACTGTTCGATAGTAGCAAACAGATATATACGCCCCGGGATGGGAGAAAGCACACTTGCACGGGTTATACTATGACAATTCTGCAACCAACCCATAAGAGTTGGGCCACGGGAAGAGTATGGTCGGTATTTGGTCGCACCTTTCGCGATATTTGGGTGAACATACAAATTGTCCGACTTTTACCATCGATACCCTGACCAATTGGACCCAAACCAATTGTTACAACAGGTGGGCCCAAAAAGGGAGCCACGACTAGTCACAACGTTACTTTTAATAATCCCTTAGAGACTTCAGCTTTTTACGATCCGTTTCTTAGTGTATTAAATGCTACCTTTTTATCACTGAATCAATCTAACCCAAACCTTAGGAAATCATGCTGGCTATGTTATGATGTGAAGCCCCCCTTTTATGAAGGTATCACCCTTAATAACCCCTTTAACTACTCAACAACAGAGAATCCACACCAGTGCAGGTGGGACACTCCCTGGAGAGGAACTACCCTAAGTCAGGTCACAGGCCAAGGCAAATGTTTCGGTAATGCAGCCTCAGCAAGGCGGATGGGCAATTTCTGCACCAAATTTATCATGCCTAAGAGTAAGAACTATAAATGGGCAATTCCGGCCACATCAGGAATGTGGGTTTGCCAGCCATCTGGGGTAAGCCCCTGTATACTCCTTCATAGATTCGATAATGCTAACGACTTCTGTATTCAAGTTTTAATTGTCCCAAAGGTCCTGTACCACAAGGAAGAGGAGATGTATCACCCCTTAGAAGAACCAGACTGAATCCAAAAAAGGGAGGTAATAACGGGAATAACCATAGCAATGCTCCTCGGTTTAGGTGCTACCGGCGCAGCCACAGGTATCTCAGCCCTTGCCACTCAACAGCAAGGGCTCTCCCAACTACAGATGACTATCGATGAGGACCTACAGAGAATAGAGAAATCAATTTCCTTCCTCGAAAAATCTCTCTCTTCACTTTCAGAAGTCACCCTGCAGAACAGACGAGGGTTAGACCTCTTGTTCATGCAGCAAGGAGGGCTATGTGCTGCTCTAAGAGAAGAGTGTTGTTTTTACGCGGACCATACCGGAGTGGTCCGAGACTCAATGGCTGAATTGAGGGAAAGGCTGGCACAAAGGAAGAGAGAAAGAGAGGCCCAACAAGGATGGTTCGAGTATTGGTTCAACCAATCCCCATGGTTAACCACCCTACTCTCTACAATAGCAGGACCAGCAATTATGATAATTCTTGGGCTAACTTTTGGACCCTGCATATTTAATACAATACTTAAGATAGTGAAAGGAAGGTTAGAGGTAGCCCATCTCCTTTTAATCAAGACCGAATATGAACCGGTAGAAAATCTAGAATTGGGAGAGGAAGCCACCTTGAGTCAACTTGCATTAAGACGATTTGATGAACAAAATAGGTAAAAGAAAAAGGGGGGAATTGTAATGAGTTAATGTCTTAGTTTGTTCATCAAGTTGCTAAAAAGACTATAAGAGGGGGGAAAAGCCTATAATAAAAAAAACCCCACAAGGATAGATGTAACCAGCTAATATGTTGCAAGATGAATATAACGGGCTAATATATTGCAAAAAAAATGTCCTAAGGCTTAAACCGCAAACTGTCAGAAGCTAATATGTTGAAAGGCTAACTAAGCAAATGTGTAACTATATGTAGCTATGTGCCTATATATGGTCAAAGCTATTGTAAGACCTCGAGGAAGAGGATGGGAGCCTTCATCCAGACGACCACCAGAAGGCAGAATAAGACCCCCTAGCAACTATCGGCACAGACGCAGAGAACACTGGAGGGACACCCAACAACAACAGATAAAAAGGAGGACTGAACTGCAGAGTGGTGTGGGCCGAAGGAGGAGCAGTGACTCCCCGGCTACACCCAGGGCTCCCAGGTGGGTGCAAGCCTTTTGTTGGCTGCACTCAGTGCTGTAATTTGCCTATTATCGCTTGCACTATCAATTAATAAATTACATTTAATTTGGACTCACTTGTCGGTGGTTGGTTCCTCACTGCAACTTATAACAGTTCTGCCCCCGTTGCCTCCTCCCTCCTTTTTAATGTCAATCTCACTGCCTCCTTCCCTGGTTCCCTGAAAACTGCCTTGTCATCCCCTCAACCCCTCCCCTGTGTCCTGCCTGTCACTCCAGAGCCCATCCCTTCCCTCCAGAAACTTCTCCCAAGGGTGTCGAGTGATAGGCTCAGGCACCGGGGCCCCTCCCCCGGTTTATCCCCATCGCTTCCCCTACATGTCTGTTTCCCTGCTCCCCATGCCCTCCTGGAATTCCATTGGCAGATGGGCCATCCCCTCCCCTGTTCACTCTGCCCTTTATAACACCTTGCACAGCCCAGTTCTCTGTCTCCAGTTCTCTGGATGCCCTGGGTTGCAGATCTCCTTGGAGCTGTCTAATACAGCTGGACTTTGCCCCCAGCTGGAGTCCCCTCTCCTTCTCCTACCAGCGTGGCTTCGGTGTCTCGTCCGCAGCAGGCGAAAGCCTCAGCCGCTCTCGCGGCCTCCCGAGGAGCGGGAGAGTGTCCCCGCCGCTCGCTGTGCCAGGGCAAGCCGGGGACTGCGAGCGCCCCCTCGGAGGGGCACAGCCACAGCTGCTGCTCCAGCCGGGCTTTCTGGGCAGATACTCGATAACCACTCAGTCCAGGAACATTCAAAAGGTTCACTGCCCGCTCAAAACATTCTTTAGTAGCGTCAGTAGCAATTAACAAATCATCTGCATGCTGTAGGAGTGTTCCTTCCCCAGGCAGTGATTGCCACAGCTCTAATTCTTCAGCTGACTGACTCCCAAAAACTGGGAATGTTTTTGAACCCCTGAGGTAATCCTGCCCAGCTAAGTTGTTTTTTCCTGCCTGTGCAAGGGTTCTCCCATTCAAAAGCAAATATATTTTCACTTCTGCAAGTGGCAGGCAGAAGAAAGCATCTTTCACATCTATCACTGGAAACCAAATTAAATCATCTCAAAGCTTAGCTAGTAAGGTAGTCGGGCATAAATCATTAATTGCCTGTAAATCTGGCACTAGTTTCTAAGTTCCATTAGGTTTCTTTATTGCCAATCTAGGAATATTAAATTTGGACTCCCATTCTTCCAATAATCCTAACGTCAGGAATTTAGTGATTGTTGCCTGTATTCCTTTCCTGTCTTCTAATCTTAAAGGCTATTGCTTTCTGACTGCTGGCCTAACTCTTGTCTGTAGCTCAATTTTTACAGGGTCTGCTCATTTTGATTTTCCTGGCCTATCGGTATCCCCTACTCTTGGGTACACCTGATTCAACACTTGCTCTAAAGAGTTATTATTGTTTGTTGGTCTTGTGTCAATTGTCTGTCCTAATGCTAAAACCAATTTGTCTTCAGGTACCTTAAATTTCATTTTTGTTTTTATAAGCTCAACTGTCGCTTCTAAATTTTCCAGCAAATCCCTGCCTAGCGCAGATTTGGGTGAGTTTGGTAAATCAAGAAACTGATGTATTCTCATTTTCTTCTCAATTTTACATTTAAGCAGTTTAAGAAGAATGCATTGTTCTGGCTGGCCAGTGGCTCCTCTTGCTTGAAGACAGTTTTCACTTTTGGGTATCAATGCTTGATTCAAGAGTGAAAATGTGTCTCCAGTATTTCCTAAAAATTCAACTTCTTTCTCATTCTTCAGCTGTATTTTAACCAGTGGGCCTGCTAGGGTAAGATCTGCCAGTCTTGGTCATTTCATATCATCTAGAGTGGCTACAAGAGTTTTGTGTACTGTGTCTGCTAACTCTGGGCACTGGCATTTCCAGTGTCCTTTCTTACAAGATGCACATTGATTTGGCCCCAGCTTGGCCTGTGGCTGCTTTGAACCTCCTCTGCCTCTGGTATTTTGGTCCCTGCCTCTGCTTCATCCCCGCCCACGTCCTCTCCCTGGAGCTGATCCAGAGCTGCCACTGTGGCTGCAGGGAGTTCTTTTTCTTTTTCTCTGTCTTTATTATCATACAACTTCTATGCTTTTTCATTAATGCCTTTAAGTCTCTCTTTACAGGCTCTTTCAGCTTCTGAAGTTCCTGCCTGGCATCTGGGCTAGATTGCCCAAACATCAGGGAAAGGAACTGCTGCTTTCCCATATCCGACCAGGGATCCAGGGCTGTGCGTTTCCGTGCAGCTGCTCAGGGCCTGTTCACAAAGTCAGTGGGTGACTCATGCTGTCCCTGTGTAACATTATATATTACTGACCAATTTATTGCTTCTGGAATGGCATTTTTTAATTCAAATTTGACTAGTTCCTGGTATCTGGCTACCATTGCACAGCTGCCTGCATCATTCGGGTCCCACAAAGGGTTTACAGTAGGAAACAGCTGGTCCACTGTATCTTGTCAGGCTCCACTACCAATTTGTCCCTGCACATGGGCTCTGGCTACCTTTATCACCAACTCTTTTGCTGGTTTTCTTAGCTCTGTCAGCATGAAATCGGTATCACCTCAGTCTGGGTCTCGATTCTTGACTATGAACTCAAATCTTTTTGCTACTTTGCTGGGGTTTTCTCTATAAATTTTAACTTTTTCCTGCCAACTCTTCAGATCACTAGTAGAAAAGCAGAAATTCACCCACATGGCTTCTCCTTGGGGACCCACTACTTGCCTTAAAGGGGTGACTAAAGGCAAAGCTTTCCTGGTTTTATTCCTTGTGTTGGTTGTCACTGGGGTCTCTGAAATTGTCCCCTCCCCAAGATTATTCATCTCATCCTCACTGCCATTTGGGTTTCATTCAGGGTGCGGAGTGGTTGGGTGAGGGGGAGTGTACCCAAGCTGGCCTGGGGTAACTCAGCTGTAACTCTTGGACACCTAGAACACCATCTTCCTCATGCTTTTTAGCCAATTTCAAACATCTCTGCCCTATGATCCGTGCTGAACATCTCTTTATTTTCTGCCTGTTATTTCTTTCCAAAGTTAGGACTAAAGGGTCCTGTGGGGCCAAATCAAAGCCACATTCTTTCTGCCCCTCAGGTTTATTCTCCAGGGTAAAAAACACGTCTGCATATATCACATGATCTCATTTTTCTTCTTTTCATAAAAATAACATCAACTGTCACAATGTATGATAATTTAAAGTTCCATTAGGGGGTCACTTTTCACCACTTTCTAACTGATACCAAGGCTACTACCATTGGGTAGACTATTTAATCAGATTACCTTTCTTTGAAAAATTACCCTCCAGGATTCCTCCCAAATCTTTCTCATGTGCTAAAATACATTCTAGTGGACTCTTTTTAATAACATTTTTACTTCTTGTGTTATTCATTCTTAATGCTATCTTAATTTCCAAACTTACCAGTATGTATTACTACTTCTTCTCTTTTCCTTCTCTTTATGCCCTGTATACTGCACTTAACACACACTGGGTGTCTCTGAGTCACCCAGCACCAATATTCTTTTCTATAGTCCTAACAAGCAATGAAAACAAAAGGATTACACATTCTACACAATCTACAAGGAACTGGGCTATGATTGGACATAAAACAAGTTTCTTAAAACACTGCCTAAAGTAAAACTCAGGAGTATATACTCATGTAAACCTAGAGTTCACAACCCTTGACTTTTGATGTAGTGTCTAAAAGCTTGAGTGACTGCTCGATGTTGTTCAAAGATTTCTCAACCTCAGACGGGCTTGGTGCTGTGCCCATTTCCCTGGGCTGTTGCAGTTTGTGTTTATTTATCAGTTATCTTATAATAGTTTGTTTTAATGTACCCCATGTTTTCCCCAAGTTGGTTTACCCCTAGGTTTTGCCCTCCCTCAAAGCTGTCCCTCATGCCATTCCCCACTCTTTGTTCCAGCTCTTCCCTGCCTGTCAAGGTAACCCAGCTCTTTATTCCTGAACCTTCCCTGTCAGTTTTGTCTTGGACCAATCCCTGACTGCACCACCCCTTTGGAATTCTACTATTGCAGGAAACCCCACTCATGCATGGCACCTACCCTCTCCTCCCATCTGTCCTAATTAGTCCCAAGCCCCTGATGTAATCCCCTCGCTCCTGCCCTGCAGATTCCTTCTTGGTCAATGGTTTGTATCCACCCCCTGAGTTGTACCCTTATAAAATGCCGTGCACAGAAGTGCTGGTGGCTCTTTGCTTCTGAATCCTTCCCTTGGGATAAACCTTTGCCTGTGGAACCTCACAATGGAGGAGCCTCCTCCTTCTCTTTTGCCTGCTCCGTGCTGCAGTTATTAGATCCTGAGCCACTGAGCAGTGGCTCATCAGGTTCAGCCGCAGGCAGAGCCCACGCCTTGGCCATTCCCCACTCCTGGCACAGTGCCGGAGTTTTCCCCAGAGCCGGCCCGGGCTCTGCTGGGCTGCGTCAATGGGGAACCTGTGCCAGTGCCTGACCGTGCTCTGGGTGAAAAACCTTTTCCTGATATGGAAATGAAACTTACCCTGTCCCAGCTCCCTGCCCTTTTCTCAAGTGCTGTCACTGCTCCCAACAGTGACGAGAGCTGCAGCAGCCACTCTGATTCCCCTCAGGATGATGTTGGAGACCACAGTGACGCCCTTTACTCTCCTCCAGGCTGAACAGACTAGAGTGGCCTCAGCTGCACCTAGGGCTGCCCCTCCAGACCACACTCCATCCTTGCAGTCCTCCTTTGCATTCTGGCTAATAGCTTACTATCTTTTTATATTGTGGTGCCCAAAACTGCCCCTGTCTGCTTACAGCACTTCTCCTGGCTGCTGCTTCAGGGTGCGGGCACCGTAATCAGAGACACTGAACAGCTTCTCCTCCCAGAGTTA
Source organism: Agelaius phoeniceus (assembly GCF_051311805.1). Classification (NCBI taxonomy): domain Eukaryota; kingdom Metazoa; phylum Chordata; class Aves; order Passeriformes; family Icteridae; genus Agelaius; species Agelaius phoeniceus. Next base: position 1,994,287 of record NC_135272.1, on the reverse strand, counting down.
TCCTTATCCTCTGTACTTCCACGTGTCTGCCTTCATGTTCACTGGGGAACCTCCCTATTTGTGGCCACCCATTGCTGTGCCCAGCAGGGACACAGTTTTGTTTGGACATGAGCTGCCACAACCAGCAGTGAAGGCAGCAACTGAAGCCAAGAATATCAGAGATTGGGTAGATTCTATTTTTTCCAGAATGCAGGAAAAAGAGTGAGAAAAGCAGAAGGAAACATCACAGTGTTACTTTGAAATCTAATTGCCCTGGGAAACTCAGAAATGGATGGTGTTGCGGTGCTACTGCCAATCCCTTCCATGAAAAAATACATTTCAGGAAGGAGAAACATGATCTGGCAGAGACCAAGTGTTGCCAGCAGTTGCTCCAGGTGCTCTGGCCATCAGCCCCTGCAGGAAGGAGCACAGCCCCCAATGCAGGTGGGCTTTGGCTCCCTGTGGCACAGAAGCCCCCCAGGGGCACAGGTCTCTGGGGCAGGAGACGGGCACCAGCGCTGCCAGGGCTCGGGGGGTGGCAGCTCTGCTTGGGCGGGGACTCTGCCACAGCTGCTGCTGTCAGCGCTGCCCGGGCCCCAGGGCTCAGAGCAGCATTCGTGCCCAGGCCCACACGTTCCTTGTGCATGTCACACCCGCGGGTTTAGGATGGCCACGGGCCGGGATGTGTCCCAAGGAGGCCATGCCAGCTTCCCTGGAAGGCCCCGGGCCCTTCCCAGCGCGGGTGCATCGGCAGCCCTGGGGGCTCCTTCTGCTGCCCTGAGCCCGCAGAGCAGGGCAGCGTTTGCTGATGCTCTGAGCCCTTCCTAAAGATCCTGTGGGGCTGCCTTAGACACCTGGGGCCAGGCATTCCTTCCAGCCTGGGCCACTTTGGCTGGGCTGGGGGCGGCCCCAGGGCAGGCGGCAGTGTGTGCAAGGGCCCTTTGTGACAGGCTGCAGCACGGTCACCGTGCCATGGAACGGAACCCGGTGTCCAAGGCCCCTTTGTGACACGTGGGAAATAGAAGCTTGCCCGGGAGCTGGGAGCACGCAACGGGGCACAACGGGACAGAGTGGTGCCGTGAGGAGCCCCCACACAGCACGCTCGTTCCCGTCTGAGCCCGAGCTTTTCCGCAGCCTTGTTCCTGCAGCTGAGCTCGAGGCCAGAGCACAGGACTCGGTGACCCGTGGCCTTGCGAGGCTTCTATTCTGCAGCTGCCCTCAAGGGCAGAGCGTGGGACTTGGTGCCCCGGAGCTTTCCCAGGGCACCTCTCCTGCAAGACGCTCCAGGCAGAGACATGGAGCAGAGACCCCCGAGAGTGCCCAAGATGGCCTGGCTGGAGGAGGAGGAGGAGGAGGAGGAAGAAGGCCCTGGAACTGCCCCAGCACAGGAGACTGAGGAGGTGCCTTTCCATCCACCCCAGGAGGGTGAGTGGCAGAGTTGGGCTGCAGGGCTGGAGCCTGCAGCCAACTTGGCCCCATGCCATGCCATGCCATGCCATGCCATGCCATGCCATGCCATGCCATGCCATGCCATGCCATGCCATGCCATGCATCCCATCCCATCCCATGAAATCCCCTGGGGAAATGCCCACGGACAGGATGGAAGAGGGCCCAGGCAGACACCCTGCAGTGGCCATGCTTCATCCCCTGGGTCATCCTGGGGCTCTCCCTGCCTGGGCAGTGCAGGGCTGGGCTGTGTTCTCCGGCCTCTCCCGCAGCCCCTCAGCTCTGGCTGTGCTCGCTCTTTGCCAGATGCAGCCCTGGAGCGCACACAGGAGCAGGAATCCAGCCGTGGCCGCTTCTGCGGCACAGCGCAGGTACCTGCAGCCACCCCCAGCTGGGCTGGGCCTGCTGTCCCTGCTCAGCCCAGCACCGTGTGTGCAGCACTCCATGCAACATCCCCGGCTTCCTGCCCTTCTCCTACAGTTCATCTGCAAATTCATCAGGAGAATGCAGGAGGAAGAGACCATCGCCATGGGCACTGGGCTCAGACCATACTCGCCCATGTTCCAAAGCAAGACCAGCGCTGCCCTCCTGTCTATGCTTGTAGAGGAAGGTTTTTACTATCCCGACCAAGTAAGCAGCCTGTGGGCAGGGTTTGATCCTGCCAGGAATTGCTTGCCCTCCCAAGCCACGCATGCTGGTTGCTGTGAGCCTTTGAGGCCACATGGCAGTGCGCGGGGAAGGGAATCATGTCTCTGGGCAAGCTGGGAACATTGCTCCCTCTGGCAGCTTCCCAAGTCTCCCTGTGCCTTCTCCAGGTGCCCGCCATGGTGAGGTTCATCCACCAGTGGCTCGTGGCCAATGATTGTGCTGAGCCCAGGCTGGACGAGGCCCTGCTGGACCTCACAGAAGCACAGCCAGATGACGCAGTCGTAACGCTCCTGCGTGTGGCCCCGTCCTGTGACAGGTATGGGGCCCACCTGCCCAGAGAGCTCAGGCCTCCCCAGCCCATCACCCTGTACAGCCTGCCGCAGGTGTCTGAGCAACAGAGACTTCCAGGGCCCTCTGGCTACTGCCTTTCCCAGCCCTGGCACATCGGCCCCTAAGCCTGCTGCCATGCTCCCTCCCTGCCCCTCAGGGCTCTGTCCCCACAGGCCTGGGCTGCCTGGCTGCTGCTGGCCAGGGCCAGTGGGCAGAGGCAGAACTGGCAGCCAGCTCAGCTCCCCCCGGTGTTGTATCTGAGACCCCCCTGAGACAGAGCTCTGACCCCGCAGAGCTGCCATGGCCATGTGGAAGACCATCATGGGCTCAGCCAGGACTGCAGAGCTGGCACAGCTGATCCTCCTGGATGTGCTGGGGAGCTGGCCAGAGTACAGCACGTGCACCTCCGATGGGGACCAAACGGCTGTCTTTGGCCTGGCTGTGAGTTTCTGCAAGTGGCCTTTGCTGGCCCCAAGGCCGCCTCTCCAGAGCTCTCCATCCTCCTTCCCCCACTGCATCTGCTGGCCTGAAACCTGGCCCAGGGGCAGCTTCAGGCCCAGCAGGCCCCGTGCTCCCCCTGCCTCTCTCCGGGCCTCTCCCTGCCACGCTCGGGCCCTGCCACACGGACGCCTGGGCACTGAGCGCTGTCCCGGGGGGGCTTTGTCCTTTGCAGGCAACCGTGGTGATGTGGAAGATCCTGCAGGTGCCCTGTCTGCCACGGATATTGAAGGTGTATTTCCCCCGCCTATTTGTGCATCTGCTCTTCCAAGTGTTCTCCAGCACAGAAGAGATGCCAGAGGAGGTCGATGCCTTCTGGAAGGGATGCCAGCAGGAGCACGGACTTGCCACCAGCCCCAACAGGTGCTCCATCCCACTCCTCCTGTCCCTGCCACGTGGCCTGCCAAGGAGCCAGTGCTGCCAGCGTGACCTGGCCTTTGCTGTGCACACAGGTTTGCAGTGCGCACCCTGAAGTGCCTGCTCTGCCTTCTCCGCTGTGAGCATGTGGTGGTGGCAATGGAACGCAGGTGTGGCTGGGACACGCTGCTCTCTCTTGACAGCCACCACTTTGCCGTGGCTCTGCTGGCCAGGTGAGAGCCCCTTCTCCCCACTGCCTCTGACATTTGGGCTCTGTGCCCAGGTGTCCCCCAAACTGCCAATGATCATGGGCCAGAGGGCCTTGTCACTGAAGGACGGCCAAGCAGACTGCAAAAGGCTGGCAGAGGAGGGTGCCCATGAGCAACCAACTCCCAAATGGCCCACGTCCCCTTGCTGGAAAGGTGGTGGGGAAAGATGAGAATCCTGAGAGTCACTCCTGGGAGAGATTTGCCCCACTGGCTCAGGGTCTTGTTTCCTTTTTCCTCTCTTTAGAGAAATTTGCCAGTCAGCCATACACTTCTGTTCCGGGATTGCATTCTACCTGCTCGCCCTGCTCGGCAGAGAGATGCCATCCTGGGATTTCCCTGCCCTGGCATTCCTTGTGGAGGTGAGCCTCAAGGCCAGCGCTGCCTCCCAGCTCTCTACCCTCTCGTAGGCACAGCTGCCAGGACGGTGCCCGTGCCCTGTGCTGCTGCCTGGGCCCAGCCCTGTGCGGTTCCGGGCTCCTGCTGGTTTGGTCCCTGTCAATGCCCGGTGCCTTTCAGGTCCTCGAGTACCTGGACTTGAGGGAATGCAGTGACAGTGTTCTGGAGATCATGGCACAGAACCTGCAGAGCAAGCACAGGGCCAGGCGTTACTTGGCACTCAGAGGCCTGGTAGTGCTAGGCAAGAATCCCTCGATGGTGAGAAAGGGGCAGTGGCTGAAGCCGTGCAGGCAGCGTGGGGCTGGGCAAGGCAGTCACTTGGCCTTGCCTGGGCTTGGGGCGCTGGGGCAGCTGCTCCCAGCTCTCCTGCCTCCCGCTTCAGCTGCCCCAGTGCTCTGGGACCGGCCTTTGGCCTCTGGGCCCTGTGGCAGCAGGCTGGCCTTTCACAAACTTGTGTTCCGCACAGGCTGAAAAAATGGGCAGCCTGACTGAAAGTCTTGTGGAGCTCCTGCAGCAAAATGATAGCCACATGATCAGGACGACCATTCTTCTACTCAGATATTTGCTCCTGGATAATGGTGCCCCAATAGCCACCCCCATTGCCCTGCAGCTGGCTGAGGCGCTCCTGCCACTCTTTGACCACGTAAGGCTCTGTGCCCACAGCCTCGGCCACCGGCTGCTGCCCGGACACTTGGTGCCCTGTGCAGATGCAGGCCTGTGCCCTGGGGGCCTGAAGCAGCTGATGCTGAGGTCTTTTGCCCTTCCTCTCATACAGGATGATATCCAGGTGCAGCTGAACTCCATGTGTGTCTTTCAAGAGATGCTGGACTTATTAACAGAAGATGGAAGAAAGGCCCTGAAGTCCCACGTGCGCCAGAGCCTGGTGTCACTCTACTTCCACTGCCATGATGAGAATCAGATTGTTGCTAAGGTGATGACCTGTGGCCACCTGCTGTCCCCCTGGGAGGGGACTGGGCTGCCTCCTGCCCTGGCACCTTGCGGGCTGCAACCTCCTCCAGGCTGTGGCACTGGGATGCTCCTGTGCCCTGGCCTGTGGGGCCATCTGTGCCTCTCTGCTGCTCTCCAGGCCTCCTGTGTAGTACTGCATTCTTCGGCCAGATTCCTAAAGAGGAGGAATCTCGAAGAAGTGCTCCAGGTGGATCAGACATGGAGGTTTGGCGAGTGCCTGGTAAGAGGAGCCGAGAACCCTCAGGCTCAGTCTGGAGAAGGCCCCTGAGGGCAGTGCTCAGTGTGCAGGGCCGGGCAGCTGTGTCCCTGCCCGCTGCTGCAGCCAGAGGCCGCGGGGGCTCTTCTCCAGGCTCCCGTGGGCCCCAGCCGGGTGCCCATGGAGCCCCGGTCCGGCGGGGCTGCGGGCCGGCACCGCGGCTCCCCGGGCAGCAGCCGGCCCTCTGCCCCTTACCCTCGGGAGCCCTTGGCCAGCGGCTGCTGGCCGCGCCTCAGGGCTGTGCGGCCAGGGGAGGCCGGGGCTGGGCGCAGGCAGCGCCCGGCCCAGGGGCTGAGCCCGCGCCAACCCTTCCCTCCTGCCGCTCCCTGCAGCTGGCAGAGGACAGGAGCAGAGCGGCCGAGCACCTGCGCCGGGCCCTGCGCTACCTGCGAAGCCCACAGGAACCCCTGCGAGAGGCGGCCATCAGGTTCATGGGTGAGCAACGAGCCCGGGCTCCCTCCCCGGCCCGGCCCGCCGCAGCTCGGCCCCAGCCCCGCCTGCTGCCCCGGCAGCGCCAGCCGGGCCCGGCGCCGTGGAGCCCCGCCCGGCCTGGGCATTGCTGCTGCCGCCCTCTGGCAGCCGTGCCCTGGGGCGGCAGCGTGCGGCAAGGGCCCGGGCTGAGCCCTGCCGGGCCAGCAGCCCGTGTGGCCACAGCGCCGGCAGCGCCGCCGGCAGGGAGCTGTGCCGCTGGCGCCCTGACAGGCTCTGTGTTCACAGGCATGGCCGGGCGGCACCTGAGGGGGCAGCAGCAAGAGCTGCAGCTGATCTGCACTGGTGAGTGAGGCCAGCGGGCTGACAGCGGGGGCTGCCGGGGACAGCTGCAAGCCCTGCCCTGGCTGCAGAGGGCTCTGCTCCCGGGGCCAGAGCACCCTGAGATTTCAGGGCCTCGTGGCCCATTCTTGGCCAGCAGCTCCGGGCTGATCCCCTTGCTCCTGCTCCATGGCAAGAGCCAGCTGGGAAGGCTCTGGCAGCAGGCTCTCCTTGGCTCCCCACAGATCTGGGATCTGACCTTGGCTGTTATGTTTGCCCAATTATCCCATCATAAAAAACCAAACAATATTTGAGATAGCAGCAATCTTAATTGAATAGTTCAGAAAATATATCTTAGCAATATAATTTGATTTAAAATAAGGGATAATTTGGTTCCAATAATAGCGCGCAAGCAAAGGATAACTGCGGGTCATGGAGTGCAGGACCCTTGCCACCTCACGTAGGAGCTTTCCAAGTGAAGATTCCCCCCTTTTATGCCATGTGTCAATGTCATCTCCTCCCATTTTCGATTCATCACACTTCTACCTCCACCCTCATCACCACCTTTACCGCGCATGCTCCACCGCTCGTTTTGGTTGTCACACAAGTCTTTGGGGGTCATTTTTTGATGAAGGCCTCTCTTCTTCCTCAATGTCCTTTAATTCACCTTTGGGTTACACATGTGCACCAAGCCAGTACAATGTAATCCAAAACTAACATATTTAAGCATCAAAGCAATAAATCTCTTACAGCTGGCATTTTCCTGGGACCCAACCAGATTTTCCCTTCTTTCTGTAATTTTTAGTAACTGTTATCTCCTGCATTTTCCTCCTGTCCTTGAACATCTGCAGGGATGGGGGGTGGAACCCTTTCTCTCCCTTTTTTCTTGGCATTACAACTTTTAACTGTTTTATTATTATTTCCAAATATTATTTACTGCATCAATATTGATTACTGTTTCAATTTTGTCAGCACAAATCATACCTATTTACCACAGCTCTGTTCCTCTCTCTTGCAGCCCTTGAAAGCCTGACGGAGGACATGAGCAGTGCTGTGTCAGAGCTGGCATTTCAAACACTGCATGTCCTCCGAGCAACAGCCAGTGGGCGATATTCCATCTTCCAGAGGCTGCACGATCAGCTGCACAGGGCATGGATGACTCGGCCTCGTCTGTCACGGCTCGGCTGGCTGCACTGCTGGAGCTCTGAGGAGAGCTGATCCGGGAGGCTCTCTTTGCTGGGGCAGCCTGAGCCAGCGGGGATTTTTAGTTTTCTGTAAGATTTTTCTGTTCTTCCATTCTATTTTTTTTCCTATGTAAATATAGACTGTGTTATAATACAAAGAATCTCAGGAGACTTTTTTTCTGCCCAGGGTCTGTAGGGCAGAGGGGAAGAGGGGGAAAAGGGTGCTTGTGCTCAGGCAGCTGCCCAGGCATGCGGTGGGCAAGGGGAAATGGCCAGAAGCCCCTTGGCCTTTGGTGGTTCTGCTGAAGCCTTTGTGCTGCCCACAGAGTGGCTGGGCAGGGGCTGGAGCTGCGGGGATCCCTGCCAGAGCGGTGCCTGGAGATGGCCACAAGCCCTGTGCCAGGCAGGAAGCGCCATCCGTGTCCTCCCGCCCGTCTGCTGCTGCCTGCCTTGCTGAGGGCTCCCAGGTGCCTCTGGATGGGGCTGCTCTGGAGCTGCTGTGGGGCTGCGGCGCTGCTGCCGGGCAGCTTGGCCAGGCTGGGGCAGGGCCTGAGGGGCTGGGGCGCTGGCAAGCCCTGAGCAATGGGCTGTCAGAGGCCACAAGCAGCCCCCTGGCAGCCGCCGCCTTGCTCCTGACAGCCGGCTGCTCTGGCGCTTCCTCACTGGGCGGTTGGAGGGACCCCCTGGAATCAGGCGTGGAACCCTGGTCCCGGCCTTTCACGGCTGTGAGGCCAGGAGTTGTGGGGCTGGGCGTGTGCCCTCCCTGTGCTCCGGACTGGAGCCCCCGGCCCCTCAGCCTTAGGCATTGAGCTCCACTGTCTGCTCTCCAAGTCTTGTTCCTGTTGCTGTGGGGGAGGCCGAGTTCTGTGGCTTTAGGTGCCATTGAGCCAGAAGAGCAGCAGCTTTGAGCCCAGAGAGGCCACAGAAAGGCCCTCTGGACAAAGGGCATTGCTGGCATTCCCAGGGCAGGGACACATGAGAGTGGCAGGCACCTTCGGGTGCCACGCTGGCTTTGCACTGGGTCACCTCCCTGTGTGCAGGGCTGGCTCTTTGCTTTGCTGTCCTTGGCCTTTTGCCGTCATGCTCCTTTGGCTGCCTGCAGCAAGGGGCAGCCCTGTAAGGAGGGTGAAAGGCCCTGTCTCCAACATCTCAAGGGGGAAATGGAGCTCTCCCGGCCCTCAGCCCATGCTGTAAGCAGAGCAGAGCCTTTTCCCCAGCCCTGGCTTTCTGCTTGCTGCTGGCCCCTGGCCACCATGACCCACTGCACTCGCTCTGAGTTACCCATAGGATGGCTGGTGCCTCTTGATTTGCTGACGGGACGTGAGGGTCACTGAGAGAAAGGTGGGTGTCCCAATGCTGAGCGCACATGGGGTCACTGAGCAGACTTGAGGCTTCCTCAGCAGGTTGCAGGTGCCTTTCTGTCACTGAAGGGAAGGCAGATGCCCCGTGGGTCGCTGAGGTGTCATGACAGTCTCTGAATGGGATGCAGATGCCCTGCATGCCACTGAGGCCAGCGAGAGTCCCTGAGGGGAGGCGGGTGTCTGTCTTGTCCCTCAGAGTGAGGCGGTGTCACTGAGGGAAAGGGAGGGGGACACGGGCACGCCGCGTGTGGCTGAGCGCACCTGCCGCTGGCTGAAGGGACGCCAGGGTCGCTGAGGGGCCGTGGGCTCGCCCTGAGGGACACGGCAGGGCCGGGCCGCTCCCCGCTGCGCCGCCGCCGCCCGCTCCCCGCCGCAGGGAGCGTTTCCCGCCCAGGCGCGGGCGGCCCCGCCCCGCCGCTCCCCTCAGCCGCGGGCGGGAACTCGAACCCGCTGGGGCCGCCCCGCGGGGCCGGGCGCCGGGCGGCCTTGCAGAAGCCCTGGGGGAGCTGCCCTGGGGCTGCCCTGCGCTCATACACACCGAGGAGCATGGGCCAGGCTTGCCTCAGCACCAGGGAGTGTTTCACTTGGCCAGGGGTAAAGCTGCAGTAGCTTCCAGGGAGAGAACTTCATAGAACAGGAATGCTGGAATTACCTGGTGCCACCTGTAGGGCACGGAATGAACATTTGGGCTTTCCAGTTGAGGTAATCACTGGACTGTGAGAATAATGAAATCAGAGGTGAACTGTCGAGTACATGTAGTAAATATTTGAGCAGAAAAATTTAAGGTGATCTCTAGGGAAAAAAATTACTTTTGAGGAAAAGTCTGAGTAATTTCTAGAGGGCACATGGAGATCATTTTGTGACAAAACCTGAGGTAAATGTTAGGGCAAAGACAGAACATTTGGGGGATAAAATCTCAGGTTCTCTGGCTTCCCACTGCCTCATCCCATGCCCCAGCAGGGGAGCTTTGCCCTCCCTGTGCCCAGCCAGCCCAGCCTGGGCACCTCAGGGGTGCCCCCACCCTCCTGCTGAGGCCCGGCCTGGAGGGCTCTGCCGCAGGCCTGGGAGACGCTCTGGGGAAGCGCCAGAGCAGCCGGGTGCCAGGGACAAGGCGGCTGCCTGGGGGCTGCTTGTGCCCTCTGACACCCAATTCCTCAGGGCTTCCCAGCACCCTGCCTCCTTAGGGGCCTCCTGGTGTTCTGCCAATTGACTGAGGTGATTTAAAGGACACATCACTGGAAATAATGGTCTTCTTTTACTGGGAATATGAAGGAACCACAATGTAAGATGATACACTCAATTAAGAATGTGAGCTTGGTTTTAGTGACAAGCAAAAACAAGCAAGGTAGTGCACCTAAATCAGTACTGTAAGAGAGAAAGGAGAGCGATTTAGAAATCACCAATTGCCTAAATTGTTTCTCATCTTGCAGGTCTGCACTTGCTGGGGAGCCACATTTTACACCAAGGACCTTGGGAACCATTCCCAGCAATTGGGAAAATCCTAGGTGCTCCATCCACCCATAGATGAGCTCTCCAAATTTGCCCTAAAAGTAAATCCAGCTTTTATAGGCCAAAAAGAGCAAGTCAAAGGGACTCAATTATATTTTTACCCAGCAATGTCCAGGGCCAGCTGTACAGCTTTGAGTTCAGCAATTTGATTTGATCCACCTTCTCCTTCGATAGCTTGAGCAACCTGTCGTGTGGGGCTCCATACGGCTGCTTTCCACTTCCAGTTCATTGCTACGATGTGACAGGAGCCATCAGTGAAAAGAGCCTAGCGTGTTTCCTCTGCTGGTAATTGGTTTTATGGTGGAGCTTCTTCAGTCCCTTGTCGCTTGTTCCTGCTCCTCTTTGTCAGTGAGACTACAGTTTTCACCTTCCGGCCAGTTTGTAATTATTTCCAGAATCCCAGGGCCATTCAGGTTTCAAGTATGGGCACGCTGTGTGATAACAGCAATCCACTTGCTTCATGTAGCACTGGAGGCATGGTGCGTAGAGGGAGCTTTTGCTTTGAACATCCACCCCAGCACTGGGCTGCCAGGAGGAGTTGTGCTTCAGTGCCAACCACCTCTGAGGCAGCCTGGACTCCTTCATGGGCAGCCAAGATTTCCTTCTCTCTGGGAGTGGAGTTGGCTTTGGACCCACTGTAACTTCAACTCCAGAATCCGAGTGGTTGGCCCCGAGTGTCCCCAGGCACCTTCTGCCAAAGGCTCCAGGACAAGCCATTGTATCCAGCTGCAGAGTAGAGCACGTTCTTCGTCTCTGCTGCTGTCCTGACTGGGCCAAGGGCCACTGCATGAGCGATCTCCTGCTTGATCTGGGCAAAGGCTTGTTGCTGCTCAGGGCCCCAGTGGAAATCGTCTTTTTGCAGATGACCAGGTAGAAAGGGCTCACAATCTGGCTGTACTTGGGAATGTGGATTCTCCAAAATCCTGTGGTGCCTAGGAAACCTTGTGTTTCCTTCCTGCTGGTTGGTGGAGACATCACAGTGTTCTTGTTAACGACCTCAGTGGGAATCTGACACTGTCCATCTTGCCACTTTACTTCCAGGCACTGGATCTCTCGGGCAGGTCCCTTGACTTTGTTCTTCTTGATGGCGAAGTCAGCTTCCAGGGGAATCTGGATGATCTTCTCTCCTTTCTCAAATACTTCCATTGCTGTGTTCTTCCACACAATGATGTCATCCATGTCCTGCAGGTATTCTGGAGCCTCACCCTTTTCCAGTGCAGCCTGGATCAGTCCATGGCACATGGTGGGGCTGTGCTTCCACCCCAGGGGCAGTCAGTTCCAGGTGTACTGCACGCCCCTCTGTCGTGAACGGCGGGAGAAATGCGACACACCATATGCGTGAATAGCAAATCCCGAAGTTTATTGAAAACCCACACATATTTATATTGGTGTTAATGAAGCTTATACATATTGCAAAAGCTGAGCTCGTTATTGGTTAAAGCACACTTAGATCAATCACACCTACTTCTATCTTCTAACAATTGTTTTGCTTCTATGTTTGCATTCTTCTAGCTTCTCTACCTAGGATATCTACATTTTCTGGCAAGCGATTTTCTCCCCCGTCTTCCCATTTCAGAGACGGTCACTATGACCTTTGTCAGTGATTGGACACTGGTTGCTCAGTTCCCAGCTTGTTTCCCCTATCCTTATCCATCGGTATCACATCGAAATGTCCTTTCTCAGCTAACCAATTATCCAAAAAGCTCTCTACACCCCTCCAGGTGAAAGCAAACTGAGGCCTGCATTCTGCTGCCAGAGGAATGGAGAGAAACACGTTAGCAATGCCAACAGTGGCGTACCACTTTGCTGCCTTGGACTCCAGCTCGTACTGGAGTTCCAGCATGTCCGGCCCAGCCGCGCTCAGCGGTGGAGTCGCTTCATTCAAGGCACGATAGTCCACAGTCAATCTCCATTCTCTGTCAGAATTGCACACAGGCCATTCTTCCTGCCAGAGTTGACTTGCAAGACGGATCCCGGGCACTCTGCAACTAAGAGCATCAGTGTTGTTGGAAACCCAAATGCAGGGAAATCTCAGACCTTTGGTCTTGTCAGCAAACCTTAGAATTAAACACAGCATTTGAGCTGAGAACATGGAAAAGGCTTCCAAACTTAGGTGCTAGAAGCGAGAATGCGGATTTCTAGTTTATAGCAGAGACACGGGGAGGAAAGTTGAAGTGGAGGAAAGTTTCGAGTTTTAGAGTTCAAGATCTAGGAAAAATCAAAGTGGTTCCAATGGTAAAAAAGAAGTTTAGGATGCAGTGCTGTAGGTTTGTTGCATCATGGCATGATTGGCTAAGGAAGCTTCCACTGTAGCATGATGTGGGAACCCAGGAAATTCCTTGGGCTGCCCTGCAGGACTCGAGACCCTGGCAGAGGGCTCAGAGACCTTGGCACAGAGCCCAAGACCCCTGTGCCTTTGATTTAGCCCTTGGAAAAAACAATTCCCAACCTTGTATGAAGAATGGCAAGCCACAAAATGATAGTGAATTTAGCACAGAGTGGAAAACTAGATTTGGGGGGTTTTTAGAATGGGGCTTCAGGGGGCAAGATGGAGGAATCTGGGCATGTCCAGCCTTTCTCCTTCTTCTTCTTGGCCTCCGTCTTCTGCTGTGATGTTGGCACTTTTCAATTGGTTTAGAGTAGAAGCTCATTGTCTAACGTAGATGATAGGTATTGGAAAGTCATTGTAAATATTGTACAGGGAGTTGTTTTTAGTAGAAAAAGATAACACCGCCCCGGCGGAGGCAGAGTGCCTTAGACTGTCTTGCTGAGCAGACCTTGGCAGAAAAGGAGAAAGAATTTTATAGATAAGATCAAAGAAACAATCTTGAGACTGAGAAATGAAGAGCTCTGACTCCTTCTTCGACCACCGGGCTGGGAAAAGAGACTTTCTAACTTATCTCGGGCTCACTCTGAGCAGCTAGAGACCCCGAGAGCATGAGTCCCTAAGAGGAAATCTTGAAGGATTGGGACCAAAACATAAATATCCTTGTTGGCCGTGTCTTCTTGGCCAAGAAATCCTTCAAAGCTCTTGCAACTACAAGTCTTGCAGCCCTGTGAGCCGTGCGCTGGAGATGGGAGCCAAACTCACCCTTCCTGTCTCTGTAGAAGAGAAGAAAAAGCAATGGCATCATCTAAAAAATTCAGAGGTCCGTTCTCTAGCTCCTTCCAAACTCCTTCAAGTCGCCCAAAGTGTGATTTAGCTACAAATAGATGAGAGGGACTCTTAGTGCTGCTGGCTCTTTGACTCCAGAGCGGCTGCTTTAGAATCTTTCCCATAACCCTGTGTAGTTATGTGCCAGCAATGTCTCCTTTGAAGAAACTTTCCCAACTGACTTGCATGGAGGATTGTTTGAAGGGTATTTGAGGAGAAAGGCTCCCAGCAGAGGTCTGGGCTTTGGCCTAGCTGTGTCCCCTGCTGATTGTGAAGTGTGCCATCAGCAGCAGGGCTTTCTGGGCTAAAAATATCATCAAGTCACTTGGACTTGCTCTTTTTGGCCTATAAAAGCTGGAGCCACTTTTGGGGCAAATTTGGAGACCTCATCTATGGGTGGATGGACGACTTCGCATTTTCCCAATTATTGGGATTGGTTCCCCAGGTCTCTGGTGTAAAATGGGGCTGCCCAGCTAGTGCAGATCTGAAAGATGATAAACAATTTAGGCATTTGGTGATGCATCTTTCTCAATCGCTCTCCTTTCTTTCCTTTTGTGAAATGCAAAGGCGTGTTTCCTGTCAGGTACACACAGGCAACGTGTGTATTTGTGATTGTGATATGTTTGGAAAACCAGCATGGGACATTTATAAAGTCGAATTCTAATAATAACTGAGGAAAGTAAAGCATGGAAGAAGGCCTTTGAACCTATCCTTTGTTCACAATTAACCTTTATAAATCTTAAGTTGATTTAGCAGCATTTGAATTAAAGCTTTGAGGATGTTGCTTTTTGACAGGAACTTTCTGCTTGGAGCTAAGCCTTAAAGAGTTTTGCCGTAATAACCTTTTGAAGCATTATTTTAGAATATTTCTTGTAGAAAGGATCTTTGAAACTATAGCTTTAGAATATATAAAAAGGAAACATGCTTATCTCATGCCTTGACAAAACATGAAAAGCAGCTTGAGAAAGGAATATGAACATTAACGCAAGGTCTAATAGTTTCAACCAAGGGAAGCTGCACATCACTGTTATGAGATTTATAGTCCTTGCAGTCAAAAGGTAAAGCCATGTCTGGAATCTGGACCCCACCAGCTGGGAGACTTCTTTCTTCGTTCGGAAGTTGGACCCCCCCCCACCACCTGGGATACTCCTTTTCTGGGATACATCCTGAGAAAAACTAAATCACAACACTGTATAGAATTGTAATGTAAAAACTGGGAAGAGAAACTGCTGATGAGTAAAAATTGGGAAAAGAAACTGCTGAGAAAGCTTATGAGTGCCCCTATAAATACCTGTAAGCATCAAAAAACGGTGTGCAGCTGGAGGGAAAGCTTCCCCCACTGTACCCAGCGCAGTATTACTCATACTTTACCAAAATAATTAATATATTGATTGCTGCTTGAATATTGGCCTAGTCAAGCTTCTCATTTATAACATTATAGTACTGATTTAGGTGCACTACCTTGCTTGTTTTTGCTTGTCACTAAAACCAAGGGCACAGTTTCATTGAATGTATCATCTTACACTGTGGTTCCTTCATATTCCCAGTAAAAGAAGAACATTATTTCCAGTGATGTGTCTTTTATATCACCTCAGTCAATTGGCAGAACAACAGGAGGCCCCTGAGGAGCCGGGGCAGTGGGAAGCCCTGAGGAATTGGGTGTGTTATGAATAAGCAGCTTGACTAGGCCAATATTCAAGCAGCAATCAATTTATTATTTAATATGATAAAGTATGAGCAATACAGCGCTGGGTACAGTGGGGGAAGTGTTCCCTCCAACTGCACACCGATACTTGAGGGTTACAGGTATTTATAGGAGTACTCCTCAGCTTTTTCATCAGTTTCTATTTCCAATTTTTACTCTTCAGCAATTTTTATTCCAAATTATTACATCACAATTCTATACACTATTGTGTTTTTAGTTTCTCTCAGGATGTATCTCAAAAGGAGGATCCCAGATGGTGGCGGTCCAGTTTCCAAAAGAAGAAAGATGAATCCCATCTGGTGGAGTCCAGCTCCCCAGATGTGGGTCCACCTTTTAATTGCAGAGACTATAAATCTCATAACAGTGATGTCCAGCTTCCCTTGGTCAAATCCATAAATCCTTGAGGTGATGTTCATCTTCCTTTCTCAAGCTGTTTTTCTCTGCTTCCATAAGGCGTGAGATAAGCATATTTCCTTTATATATATTCCAAAGCTATAGTTTCAAGGATACAAGTAATATTCTAAAATTATACTTCAAAAGGTTATTATTGCAGAGCTCTTTATGGATTAACTACAAGCAAATAGCAACATCCTTAACACCTTAATTCCAATGCTCCTAAATCAACCAGGGTGAATTGCAATCAAAAGATAGGTTCAAAGGCCTTTTTCCATGCTTTATTTTCCTCAGTTATTATTAGAATTCACAGCTCTCCCTTTGTCAGTGTCCACACATTTTGTACTCACAAATACACATGTCGCCTGTTTGTACCTGACATGGAACACAGCTTTGTATTTCGCATCCTCAAGGTCTTCCTGGCAGCTGTGGCAAGAGTGGAGGCTCTGGAATTGCTTCCAAGGCCTGGCAGAGCTGCAGTCCCGGAGCCCTCTGTGCTCCCTGCTGGCCCCTCCATGCCCTCAGCCCCGCCATGCTCTCGGTGAAGCCCCAGCCCCCTTCAGTTTCTTCAGCCCCTCACAGTCCTCTCAACCCCCTCAGTCCCTTCTGAGCCATCCAGTCCCCTTAGAGCCACTACCCCGTCAGCCTGTGCCCCTTGCCTGTCACCTCAGTGCCACCATGGCCTCGGCTGCCCCACAGCCCTCAGCCCCAGCAGCAGCTCAGGGTCACCATCCCTTCAGCGCCACCGCCCCCTGAGCCCCTCAGCCCCCTCTGTCTCCCCGTCCTTCAGCAGCTCCTCAGGGGACAGTGCCTGGGGCCAGCGGCAGCTCCCACCGCTCCAGGGACACCGGGGCTGGAAGTGCTGCTCCGCCCGGCCCGGCCACCAGCTCACACCCAGCACAGGGACAGGGGACACAGGCGGCACCAGGGCAAAAGCAAGAGGTGAAAAAGGCAGCCCAGGGGGGAAAGAGCTAAAAATGCAGCCTAGGCCTACACAGCTCAATCTATGCATCTAAACTTCCACATACCTCTAACTAAAGAACTATGCACATTTCTAAATCTATATCTAAGCATCTAAATGTAAGCATCTAAATGTAGGTGTCTAAATGTAGGCGTCTAAATGTAGGTGTCTAAATGTAGGCATCTAAATGTAGGCATCTAAATGTAGGTGTCTAAATGTAGGCGTCTAAATGTAGGCGTCTAAATGTAAGCATCTAAATATGGGTAATGAAGCCTCTGATCGGCCTTATCATAAAGCAGAGCAATAGGGCTCAGGAGCTCAGTTCCTGGGTAGGGACCGGGTGCCCGAAGCTCGCTCGCTCATGCCAACACCGCGGGGCTGCCATCTAGCAAGCATGGTGATTATCAGCTCTATAGTGATTGCAAGCTCTCAGGATTTCAGCTCTGCTTGCTTGGTAGTGGTGCCCTGGGCTTGAGGCTGCAGCACACGGAGAGAGAGGAGAAGGAGAAGGCGCAGGCTGTTCCACGGAGATGGCTTTGTTTGGGAAGGTCCGTGAAGGGTCTCAGCTCTTCTTCTTTCTCCCCTAATGGGGTACAGTATACTTCTTTTATAGGGTTGGAAAGGATCCAAGCTTGACCAATGGTAAGGGGTTAACATGACATTGCCTTATAGGGTTACAGAGATAGGTTCAGGGCGGAGGACAGGGAAACAGGAATTTTCTTTTGCTGTTTCAGCATTCCTATTGTTCATATTCTCCATGGTGCTTTTCCTAAATCTTTGGGGTTTACTACATATAGGCATCTAAATGTAGGCGTCTAAATGTAACTCTATAAATATATAAATGTAAATCTCAAAATCTAGATATTTAACTAATTCTATTCCATCTATAACAATATAGATCAATTTAAGTGTTCAGATGTATATATATGCACATATAAACACACCTCTATAAATCTACAAATGTAACTATATGGGTATAGAAATAGAATTGTAGAAATCTATAAATCTATGTATACATGAAAGGATTCCAGCAGGTTGATGGTCACAGGCTCTCCCTCTGATCCTTCTTCCCATGCAGGGCAGCCCTCTTGGCAAGGTAGATCAGCTGGAAATCTGAGAAGCAAAGGGAACACTGGGTCAATATTGGCCTCCGTGCATCTTTCCCTTTGGAAGTAACTGTCCTTCTATCATAGACTGTAAAAGATGGCCAGAAAGGCAGGCTGTCACTTGGCAGTTTGAAGCCTGCTCTTCAAAGAGCCAGGCCCTTTCCAAGTGTTTAAAACTTCTGAAGTTTTGAAGTATCCCAATACACTGAAAGTGCAAAGGGCCCCCACGAGAGCTTGAAACACAGACAGTGCCAGCTGCCACAAAGAAGCCCAGCCTGGTTCTTTCTCTGTGCTGACAGAGAGACCTCAGTCCTCACTGAAATGGCTGAAGCTGAAGGGGCTGGGAGCTGAGTTATGAACTAGCACCATTCCCTGCCATCTACAACCTGCCCTGTGCAGTGAGCAACAGCTCCTCCAAAACAACCACCAGCTCTGGGCCATCCCAGAGGGAAAGAGCTCCCTACCAGGCCTGCAGGCAGCACCAGCTTTGCTCAAGAATGCAGATCCAAAGTGCTCTCTCTCTCCTTTAGTTCTGGCTAATTTAAAGGGGTAATTTCATTTTTTCCTTGAGCTACTGGATTTGTGACTAATGATTTCCTTGGCCTCAGAGCTTCTGCTGCTTGTATTTTTAATGGATCTCACTACAGCTATCAGCAGATTGGCACTGCATTGATTTAATGCTTGGAGACAACAAGCTCGGACTTCTACACTGACTTTTTGCTGGGCTTTTCCTCTCTTGCTTCAAGAGTCCCTCAGTGTTGCCTCCAGAGCACTGACACCCTGCAGCAAACTTATCCATGGACATCAGCACAAAACTGGGACACCCGGCTTGGTGACACAAGTGCCACAAGCTCAGGTTTATTCCCTGCTCTCTTGCCACAGCAGAGCACTCAGTGTCAGAGCCTCTGGAGAAGCGTGGAGGGCAGGGCTCAGGCAGGTTGTGCCCGTGCAGGATTTGAACTAAAGGCACCAGGAAGCACCAAGCCTGCAGACAGGAACTCAACCCTTCTCATCTCCCCTCCTGCCAGAGGCAGGCTCAGAGCAGCCATCTCACACCTCTCTAAACCAATGGGGGCTCTGTCCTTACCAAGCTCCTCAGGCTCCTGGGAATTGTTCCCGCAGCTCTCGGTGCCAGGCAAAGCTCCCTCTGCTGCAGCTCTGTCCACAGGCTCCCCTCCTGAAGACTCAGGGGCAACAGTAATATTCCCTTTGAAAGAGAAACAGAAAGGAAGAAACCCTTCTCACCACTTACACAAAACACCTGGTCCAACACCTCCATGCCTCACACACTTAATCCCTTGTTCCTAACAAGAACTCTGGGCCCCAAAGGCCTTCAACAGTCAGAAAAATTTGACTTCTCAGACACAGTCCAAAAGCTGTCAAAGCTGACAGTGACAGTGTTGAATGTGGGGGTGACACTGAACACATGGAATGGCTGCTAAGGAAGGAGTCCTGCCAGCTCCTGGCACAGGGATGTGCTCCTCCCTCCACAGCCCTGAGCACAGCAATCTCATCCAGGCTGCAGCTTGGCAGGGACAGCATGGGAACACACATCTCTTCCCACAGAGATGCCCAAGAGCAAGGGGACTGAGCTCTGCAACATGGAGAGCAAGACTGGCCAGTTTGCCCAGCTGAGGATTTCCCAGATGGAAACTGGGCTGCAGGCAGCAGCTTCCTGAGAGCACAAGAAAGCTGCAGCTGCAGCCCAGCCCCAGCCACAGCTCTGGGAGCGCCTACACGCACGGCAGGGCTCACACAGCAGCAGCAGCTGCAGCCCAGCCCTTGCTTTGCCTTGGCCTTCCCACCCAAAAGAGGCACAGCCCACATCTGCTGCTGGAGCAGAGGCACCTCTGGCATGCCTGTCCCTGCACGGGACACTTGGCCTTCAGTGCCACTTCTCCAAACACTCTTCTCTTCTTTCCCATCAAACAAAGCCTCTTAGAACCTACAAAGCTTCCACTACTTCACCACAAATGCCTCTGCTCCAGGGATTCTTCCCAGGAAACAAGCACCCAAACTTGGCCAACACAGGCTCACACCTTTTCATCCTTATTCAGGGATGACATT
Organism: Agelaius phoeniceus; assembly: GCF_051311805.1. Taxonomy (NCBI): domain Eukaryota; kingdom Metazoa; phylum Chordata; class Aves; order Passeriformes; family Icteridae; genus Agelaius; species Agelaius phoeniceus. The sequence continues at coordinate 1,974,949 of NC_135272.1, read as the reverse complement.
TTCATTCCCTCTTCTTTAGGAAGTCTTGCTTTACCAAGCAAAGCCTTCCCTGTCCATTCACAGCTGAACTCAAGAAGCTTTTCCTTCTCAGCCATGCAACAACATTCACAAGCTCTCAGTGCAGCTCCTTTCTTCCCTGCCCAATGCAGGTGCCTGAGCAGAGGGAGAAAACATCTCCTCCAGCATCTCAAGCACCATGTCCAGATCCAGGGCTGGCAATTCCTCTTCCCCAGGAGTATTCCACAGCCAGCTGGGGGCTGTCCATGCTGCAGAACCTGCACTGGCAGCTGGAGTGCTGGGGGCTGAAGTGTCTGGGGTGGCTGCAAGAATCCAAACACATTGGTCAGGCTCCACGATGTGTCTTTGGGACACAGAGCTCTAGTGCTGCCTTGCATCAAACATCACAGGAAGCACACAGCAAACTCCGTTCCAGAGATGTATTCAGACTTCCCAGGGGATTTGAGGAGTGAGTTCTTCCTCTTAAAAATATTTATCCAAATTGACATGTACATAGATTAAAGCATGGACTGGAAATCTGATATAGACACACACACACACAGACACACACAAACACCTTATAATCACAGCCTTTTGCAGCTTCCCAGCAGCTTTGGGATTTGGCTACATTTGGTTTCTCATCACAAAAGACCACAGAAAATGGATTCACCCAGGAAGAGCCCAGATCTGCAGACATGCATGCTAAACTTGTACTGTGAGTTTATTCTAAAAACAACCTTGTGGGTGAGACCATATGCTGCAGCTGCAGCTGTTGTGGGGCACACAGAGCTCATTTCAATGGCACGGCTTGATTTTCAGGGCAGGCAGTCTCAAACATCTGCAATATCCTATCAGAGTCCTAGTTTGGCTTCATTCAAAGAAAGAGGAGAGTGCACCTAACACTGACCACTTGTTAGGCAATATCTTTCACCTTGCCCTTGTACCCCTACACAGAGGCTGTCTGCAAAATGCCCAGAACACCCTCCAAATCTGCAGCAAGGACAGGAAAAGCAGGCAGAGAATCTTTCTGTTTTCAAGGTCCCCCTTCCTAGGCAACTTGACACTTTCTACCTGATTCTCACTTGAGATCTACCCATGAGAGAGCACTGCAGGAAAACACTTGAAAGGGTCATGAACCAGGACCTGCTTGGAAAGCAAGGGTAGAAGCTCTTTCCCTCCCTGATGGGCTGCGGGCTGGCAACTGCTGCTCTGAAGATGTGCAGCTGCTCCTCTCTGGAGAGGCCACGGAAGGGCTGTGATGGTCTACGGGAACCAGAGGAACGATGAGCTCAGGTTGGCATTTAAGCTCCATGGGCACAAGCAGAATGAAGAGCTCACAGTGGAGATGAAATTTGCCTGTTCCTGGCTCCTCCGATGAAACTCCAAGAAGTCCAGATGAAGCAAACACCTTCTCCGAAGAAGCCAGGAAAACCATGGAGTCCTGAGCACCTGCACTTAGCCTGGAAGGGCCTGGGGGCAGCTCTAAATCCTCAGGGGAGGCAGCACTGAGGTGCTGGTATGAGAGCGCTGTGTAGCAGTGAGGGAAGGAAAAGGGAAGCAAAGGCAAGGCTGGGTCACTATGGGTCTTTGGGTGTGCTTCCCTTGGCAGCAGCTGTACTTCTGTCAGGGAAAACAAAAGCTCCCTGAATTGTTAGAACTGAAAATCACGCACACAGACTCTCTCAGTAGGCAAAGTTGCAAAGTGGTGTGTTCATTACGCCGGCGGGCAGCACAGGGGAGGGTCATTCCCGAAATGCATGACCACTGGCCAGGCTCGGCTCGGCACGGCACAGCACAGCAGGTTCTGGCAGGACAGGGAAGGGCAAGGCAGGCAGGGAAGGGCAGGGCAGGGCACTGGGAGCAGTGACAGGCTCTGTCCCCATGCTGCATCCCATGCCTGGGTAACCATTGGGGACAGAGAGGAAGGACATTGCTCTGTCTTGGCTGCGGAAAGGATGAAAAGGGGGGGTTAGAAAACATTCATTTGGACTCCTTTTCAGCAGACTAGCTGGTTTTATCTCACCATGTCTGCCTGTTTTTGGCTGAGTTGGCACATTTCTCATGATTTGGTGTCAGCTACAGTAGCAGGAACGGGCAGCAATTTTGTCAGCATTGATATCAAAGCCTAAGTGCTGCCCCATGGATGGATGTTGCTTTCTTCCAGGGATTTCTGGCCTAGAGTTGTAGCCAACTCATGCTGGTGTCTTCCCAAACAGCATTGCTATTTTCTTTCCTCAGGAATCACCTCTTCTTTTTCTTCCCCCCATCTGGGGAGAGTTCCAATGCAAATGCCTCCTGCAGCCGACTCTTGTCGCTGCAGACTGACAAAGGAGATCTTGCAGTGGAGAGAGACTCCCTAGAGCTGCTGTGGAGAGCTGAAGGGGGAAGCTTTGTCCCTTGGTCTTGAAGTCTTGTTGGGGAGCTGCTTGTGATCTGGGGGACGGACACCAATGATGTTTATCCAAGCCTTGCAGGTTCATTCCTGAGCTTCCTGACACACCACAGAGACTTTGGGTTGTCGTGTTGGCAAACAAATTTCAGTCTGGGAACTTCTTGAAATGCTTCAATTATTCTTTTTTTGCTTTTCTGCAGAAATATTGTCATCATCTATTCCTTCCAGAGAATATTTTCCTACTTTTTGGGGAATTCCTTTTGCTGCCCTCCCAGATCAGGCCAATTCCCAGGGCTCCTTCCCAAAGTGAGGTGTAGCCCATGGCCTCCACTCTCCAGCTGGAGCAGAAGGAAGCACAGAGTTTGCTGTTGTGGGAGAGGAGCTTCTCTTTCCTGCCTGCTTTCCCTTTGGGACAGGTTGGTGTGTGCTCATTTGATAAAGGCAGCTTTAAACTCTGAAGCAGTTGTGTTTCAAACTGCTCCCTTCTCAAGCTCTTCTGTGGGTATCCTTGGACAAAAGGCCTCTTGGTGGGAGCTCTCTGTGGCAGGTTAAGGAAGGAGGTTGATATTTCAGGGTTGTGACTGCTGAAAGCAGCTAGTTTCCGGAGGTGTCCAGAGCTGGGAGTGGCTCCTTTTCTAACCTGTCTGCAGAAAAGGAAGTTGCAAAGTGGGAATTTCATTGGTGGAGATGGCCATCAGGAGTGTTTGCCAAGAGATGGGCTGGCAGAGAGTCAGGTCTCGTGCTAAACTGGCTGTGTGTTTGTTTTGAGTGAGGAGAGGCTCAGAGATGCAGACACAGACACCAGCTGTCGGAACAGTGTAATTTACTATAATGCGAAAGTGCAAAAAGAGTCAGGAAAGGATAAGCTAAGCAATGCACCTCAGCATTATTACAAAAGGGTGCCTCTGGTGATTAAGGAAGATACATCACCAGGTACCCCAATGCTTTCCCCTTCATCCAGGGCTGCACATCACCTGGGGAAGCTGTCCCAGCCAAGCCCTGCAGAGCCACAGCCGGGAACCGGGAAATCCTGCGGTGCCTCCACCTTTGCCGGCCACGAGGCTTCCGAGTGCGCTGTGGGAGTAGCCCGGCTCTGATAGTGCTGGACGAGCAATGTGCCAGAGCTTCTGCTGGGGCACAGCTGGTTTCATTCTCCTCTTGGTTTTCTCCCCGAGCCTGCCCAGGGCTCAAGGAGGAACCAAGGCCAGGTGTGGCCTTGTCCATTTTCCTCATGCAGAAAGGTGAAGACGTGTTTCACCAGTGAATGCATGCAAGGATCCTTTTGATAGTAATACTTGGTTAAGGAGCACATACATATAACATTGGGTTCAAAAGGTCATCGAGAGGGCAGCTTTGGCTCAGGTCCTGTTGTTGAGGCTTCAGTCAGGGTCTGTTGTTCAGGCCTTAGCCCTTTGGTATTTTGTGGTGCAAATCAATGCTGTGCAGAGCTGGAAACAAACAATGTGTCTTTAGCACATTTGAGACAGGGAACAGGATTAGCCCTGCAAGGCCAGGCTAGGGCCAAGAGCAGAAGGCCAGCAGCCTGCTTTTGCCCACAGGCCGCCCTCCAGAGCAAGAAGCCGCTCCTGCCCAGGGGCTGAGGTGCCCGGAGCTGCCTCCCCGCTGTGCAGCTCTGCAGAGCCCGCGGGGCGCAGGGTCCTGGGCAGCCAGGGCAGCCTGGCTGCCTTGGGGCACAAGGAGTGCCCCAGAGAGAAGCTGCTGCCCTTTGCTTTGTGACTGTTCCTCACAGTCTTGGCATTAATCCACAGTGTCTGACATGTTTCCCTTTCCTCTCCCAAATTTAACACAGCTTTTTGAGGAAAATTGACTGATGTAGCTTCTGCTGCTGGTGGTGGTGCTTTTGTGTGCAGGTGAGGGCAGGTGATTTGAACCAAGGACAGAGTCCATTGTTAACACCCCAGCTTTGCCAAGTCAAGGAGACCATTCACAATTGGGCTACCAGTGCTGAGCAGTTTTCCTAGTTTTTGGAAAGCTACGACCTTAAGAAACCCAAGAGATTTTCCTCCAGGAGGATACCAGCAGTAGCATGATGCCAATTTTTTCCACCCTTTTTTCTGTGGTTTTGGTGCTTTTAGGAGTTCCGCAGTGCCCAGCAGGAATGAAAGGACCTGTGGTATTGTGTTTGAGAGCTCTGTGTTGTGCCTTGCCACGTGAGTGTTCATGACAAGCTGGACACCCCACTCGTGGCTCTGTTGAGTTAAATTCATCCCAATTCTGTGCAAACAGCAGCCCCAAGATGCTGAGAAGAGCAAGCACAGTGGGTGGGTAGCAGGGGTCTGACTGCTGTGTGGGCAGATGGTTTTGCACTGCTGTACATCTTCACTCTCCCAGGCTGAAAGAGTATTTCAAATATATATCTTAAATGTAAATATATATTTTTAAAAAATTGTCCAAAAATACATGTGCATTAAATTTCATGCATAACATATATTATATATTATATATATTTTAAAAAGTAATATAATATAATATAATATAATATAATATAATATAATATAATATAATATATGGAATATTAATCCCAATATTTCTGGGTGGGATGTGCCTGGCCTCGTCCGACCCTTGCTGCTGGGCCAAAGGCAGCAACTGTGGTGTTTCACCTCAGAGATACCTTTGGCCAGCTGGCTGCTGCAGCTAGGCACTCGGAACAAATCCAGGCATAGTAGAAACTCAGTTCACCTCTGGTGGAAAAGGTTCCTGTGATGGTGAAGAGAAAGGAGAGGATTCTATTGAAGAGTTTTAATCCAGAATTTTATTCCAGGATGACAGACCTCTGAATCTTGTAACAGCTCCCAGTAGAACTCCTGGCCGCATGGTCCCGTCTCCTTTTAAGCCTGGGGACAGGGGGAGGGGAGGGACAGGTGAGGCACCAATCAGGTGTGAGGAGGGGAAGGGTCAAGGGATAAAGACACTTGGACAGGCCAATGAGCCTGGACCTGAGGGGCATCTTTTGAACTTCTGCCAACCACACCACGACCCTGCGAGAATGTTAAGATTGATGGAGAGCTCTTAGCAGGAGGGCAAAGGGGAAAGGAAAGGTTGGCACATCTGAAGGGTTGGCATAGGTGAAACAGGAAATGGCATCACACTGCAATGTCTCCCCCTAGTTTGGTTTAAAAAGAAGAGGACGGGGTTTGTGGTGAAGAGTGCTTGCCAAACCATGGTTGGTAAATTGGTTCCTCCTCTACAGGAGGTTCAGTGTTTTCCACTGAAGGTTCCATGTCATTCATTGGAGCACTAAGGGCTTCCTAATGGTAAACTTCAGGAGTGGGAGAAAAGCTCAAAATCAACTTGGGAACCATGTGTTTGACTAGTCCAAAACCAATGCTAACAACCACAACAATGATAACTAATATAAACAGTACTAAAATTACAGCTTTCAGAATAGATCCCAACCAGTCCGAGAGTCCCCAGCCTTTGAACAGTCCACTCAGCCAGTCGTCAGTTTCTCACTTGATGTCCGAGGTCTTTTGCCAAGGTAGTCCATATGAGCTTTGGGCTGAGGGACTATCCAGGAGATCGCTGGTGGGATGATCACAAGTAGGACAAGAGCAGGCTTGTAGCCTCAAGCCTCATGGCATCTTAAGGCTACACACGAACCGTGGGATCTAAACTGGTACAAGGAACTTAAGACAAACATATTACAAACTATTCCAGATAGGAGGCTTAAATGGAATTTCCTCCAGAGAACACGTGCGGCGTTTCCTTCTCCAGGCAGCGTTAGCAACCTGGGGCACTTCTGTCCATTTCTCTGAGACCTTGGGAACATAGGGCCTTACCCATTTGGAAGGAACCCACTTTAACCCAGAGGGGCTGGACACACAGGCGTATCCACGTCCCCAAGTAACCAATTTGTAAGGTCCCACCATTTTCCAAGTCTCAGGGTCCTTTACTAAAACTGGAGGCTTTTCTTTCATCATCGTATGACTGCTCCCCCCAAAGTGGATTAGGATGGGCGGGTTCAGGCTGTCAAAGGAACAATTAAGAAAATTGACTGTGAACAGTGCCCTGGACAACCGGATGTGGGGAGGTTCCACCTTCAGAACCTGTTGTTGCTGGTCCAGGACTCTTAATATCACAGTGAGTCCTTTCTGCTATGGCTTGACCTGTAGGGGAGTAGGTGATGCTGGTTTTGTGCTCTACTCCCCATTGCTGCAGGAAGCTCCAGAATTCCTTGGTTTTCTAGGCAGGCCCATTATCAGTTTTCAACTCCTTGGGGATGCCCATGAAAGAAAAAGCTTGTAAGAGGTGCTTAATGGCATCGATAGATGATTCTCCTGTGTGGGCAGAAGCATAGACCGCTCCAGAAAAGGTATCTACACTAACATGAACGTATTTCTGCCGTGTAAATGACTGTATGTGGGTGACATCTGTTTGCCACAGTTCACAACTGTTCAACCCCCTAGGGTTTGCTCTCGCATTCATTGTAGGGAGTGCATGTTGTTGGCAATTTGGGCATGTGTCCACAATGGCTTTGGCCTGTTCTCGAGTGATGTGAAACTGACGAACTAGGCCAGGTGCATTTTGGTGGCTGATTTTTGCCTGGAAAAGAAAATTAAAAAGATGCCACATTTGGGAGAGTGTTCAAAAACATTTGGGAGAGTGGCCATCACTGCAGGTGCAGCAAGAGCATCTGCCCTTCTGTTGCCTTCAGCGATAAACCCTGGCAAGTCGGTGTGTGACCTGACGTGCATCACATAAAATGGTTGCTCCCAGGGAGTGACTAACTTTACAAGTTTTGAGAGCAATTCGAAAAGTGCGATGTTAGACACTTCTTGCAGTATTGCTTGATCTGCCCTGGATACTACTCCTGCCACATATGCAGAATCCATAATCAGATTGAATGGTTCTGAGAACCTTTCAAAAGCCCTAACAACTGCAGCCAATTCAGCAACCTGAGGTGAACCTTCCACCTCAGCAATGTCTGTCTCCCACTGCTGGGTTTGAGGATCCTTCCAAGTCATAACGGACTTGTGGGACCTCCCAGACGCATCTGTAAAGACAGTCAGAGCCTTTTTTAAAGGTCTCCTACTCAGAGCACTTCTCAATTTCAGAATAAATTGAACATCTTGTTCGAACATTTTGTGGGCAGGGTGGTGGACAGAAATTTGTCCTGAGTAGGAATCCAGAGCAAACTGCAACACTTCATTTTCTTGAAACAATTCTTCCAATATTTGCATAGAATTTTGACCCGATTTTAACTCAATTGGAATGTGAATGCACTCAAAGTCACATCCTGCTAGCTCCCTGATCCGGGTCCTTGCTTTCCGGATCAGTTCTGCTACGAGCTCCTAAGGCTTTGTCATTCTCTTGGACCTTTTGTGACTGAGGAAAAACCATTCTATGATCAAGAGAGGGTCCCTCTTGTCCTGGCCCTTTTTAGGTGTGTCCTTTGCCTTAGGTGTTTGTTTTTCCTCCCACTGGAAGATGATTCCATGGAGGTGTGGCGACTTACCTAAGATGATAAATTTGAATGGCAGGTCAGGCCGGCATCGGTGGGCCTGTCTTGTGGACATTGCAATCTGAACCTTTTCTAGAGCTTTCCGTGCCTCTGGGGTAATAGACCTAGGAGCAGCCGGGTCCCCTCCCCCTTTCAATAAATTGAAAAGAGAGGCAAGGTCTTCGTTAGTCAGACCGAGCCATGGCCTTACCCAATTCAAAGACCCACACAACTTGTGGACATCCGCAAGGGTCTTGATCCTTGGACTGATTTCTAGTTTTTGAGGAACAATGGTCCTATTTCCAATTTTTAGGCCCAAATATTTCCAAGGTGGCATCTTTTGAATTTTCTTTTCCTGGAGCTCGAACCCTGCAACAATCAATGCATCGATCATTAGGTCAAGCGCATGTGTGAGTAAATCATCACTGGGGGAACACACAAGGATATCATCCATATAATGAGAGATGATGGCCTTTTCTGCGGCTGCACGCACTGGGGAAAGCAGGGAAGAGACATACCACTGGCAGATAGCTGGGGAAACCTTCAGGCCCTGAGGAAAAACTGTCCAATGGTACCTTTTCATAGGGGCTTCCATGTTGATGGTGGGGACCGAGAATGCGAAACGCGGTGCGTCGTCAGGGTGTAGGGGAATATGGAAAAAACAATCTTTTATAACAGCTAATTTCCAATCCTGGGGAAGCATTGTTGGGGATGGCATACCAGGTTGGGGAGAGCCCATATCTTCAATGACATTATTAATTTGTCGGAGGTCGTGGAGGAGCCGCCATCTCTTTTTGTCAGCTTTCTGAATGACAAACACTGGAGAGTTCCACGGGGACGTAGTCTCCACAATGTGACCCCTTCTCAGTTGGTCTTCCACTAGCTCTTCAAGCGCCTTTATTTTTTGTTTACTGAGCAGCCACTGTTTCACTTCAACTGGTTTGTCTGTTTTCCACTTCAATTTTTGGGTGGGGGCATTGTTGTTCAATGACCGCTGTACAAAAATGCTGTGGAGAGTCTGGAATATCAATTGTGACACCCCACTGGGCCATTAAATCTCTCCCTAACAACGGTTCCGAATAATCTAACACAAATGGATGGATATTTACCAATTGTCCGTTTGGTCCCTCGATTTGGATGGTGCTTTTGGATTGTCTTGCCAAATGCAGGCCTCCTACACCTTGAACGTGACTGGCAACGTTTTGCAAAGGCCAATGTGCTGGCCAGTCTTGTCCTGGGATCACTGTGCAGTCTGCACCCGTGTCTACAAGCATCTCAATGCATTTTGACTCACCACCCCTACTGACATTACACCATAATTTGGGTTTGTCTCTCCCAATAACTTGGACCCGGGTGACTGTGGGCCCTTGTTTTTCGGTGCCTTCAGGCAAAAACAGCACAGGGATAGCTTGGGCAACAATTTGTCCTTTGAGAAGAAACAGGGGTGGGTGGAAACAGTGCAGCCCGAGAACAAATTGCTCAGGATCTGATGCTGTCATTCCTGGAGCAATTTCAATCTCATGTGGTGTGTGTTTGGTGTCCCCAATGACGATGTACTTACAAGGAATTCGGTGCCAAGTACCCTTCTGATCTGGGTTGACAGTGACAAAATGCCAGTCAGTGTCTTTCAGGTGGAGTGATTCTGTCAGCTGCAACCTGTAAGGCTCATTGACAGAAGACGTGGTTAACATAGGTTCACTTAAATCATAACAAGGGTTATTTTTTTGCATTTTTAACAGTGGACCAGCAGACATGGTCATTGAAGCATCTGCTTCACTTACAGAAACAGTAACATTACCGCGCGCTTCGTTTGTTTTGCTTCCCATATTCCCTTGGCCTGCTCGTTTTGTGTCTGCACACCTGGCAGGCCGGCGCTCCCCATTCAGTTTTTTTGTTGTTGTTGACCCCCTGGGAGTGTTTGTAATTTCCCTCCTGTGCCATTTCTAAATTCATCAAATTGCCCTTTCAGGGGGCACTGGTTACTCCAGTGCCCAAGGTTATTGCAAAGCAGGCATGCCTTTGTGGGGTCAACCATTGGTGGTCGTCGCTGCTGCTGAGGGAATGGGCGCAGGGCTGGCAACGGCGACACGCTGAGGTGGTCTTGGCAGCAGCCTTGGTCTGGTGTCTTCAGCAACACTCATCAGAGGCACTTTCCTGTTACAGACTAGAAGCATATCTTTTAGTGTAGGGGGGGTTCTAGAGGAAGGCTCAAAATTGCTGCTTGACACTGTTCATTTGCATTTGTAAATGCCATTTCCTCTAAAACCTCTTCCCTTGCATTCTCTTTTTTAACTTGGACTTCAATGGCTCTAGTTAACCTTTCGACAAATTTCAGAAAAGGCTTGGATGGTAGCTGCTTGATCTTACTATAAGGCTCAAAAGGCCCTTCAGGTTGGAGGGAAAAGAATGCTTTTTCAGCTGCTTCTTTTACCTTCTCCAGTGCTTCTACGGGTATTACAGTTGCTTGGATCGTGGCGGCAGACCACTGTCCTTCACCCGAGAGATGCTCAATGGTAATTGGCATGCCAATAGCATCTTTTGCTGTGTTTGGATCAGCCTGCAAGCCTGGGAGAGCCTCTTCTAGCAGTTGTTTCCATGCTACTTCCCATAATTTGAATTCTGTAGATGTCATGAGGCATGAGAAAAGCTGTTTTAAATCATGCAGGACGACTACAGTCCTGGTCAATTCAGAATTTAAAAGACCACGGAAATATGGACTGTGTGGGCCATACTCCTTGTGGGATTTACAGATTTCTTTAATCAATTGACGTCCAAAAGAGCTCCAATTAGCAGTTTGAGCTGCTCCCCCTTGAGCTGATACGAAACAGGGGCAAATGACAGAGTGGGACCCTGTATTGGGTCTGCTGCTTCCTGCCCTGTATCCCTTGCATTGGAAGCAACGGGATCACAGAAGCAGGTTTGGGGACATGCAGTGGGCGTGCCCCCACTGAGGGAACCTGGGGAGGGGGCGGGGATGCAATGGGAACAGGGGGCGGGGACAAGGGGACAGCAGGGGGCGGGGATACCGTGGGAACAGGGGGCGGGGACACCTGGTGACGTCACATCGGCAGACGCCCCCTGGGAGGAGTAGAGGGGCGGAGCTGAGGGTACAGCAGGTAGGGGAGGGGGAGGGGGAGGGAAGGTGTCACGAGGAACAGGAGGGGAGGGGGATGGGGAAGGAATTTCAGGATGCTTAAGGGAATCTTGGGAAGAAGGTGACCAGGTCTGGGAAGGTGCCACGTGGCATCCTCCATCTTGGGTAGCCCCTAGGCACTGGGGACCATTTTGGGGATCACTGCTCTCTGAAAAGCTAACACGTGCTCTGGGATTTAGAGCAGGGGAAACAGGGTTTTGGGAAGTTTTCCACGAGACCTGGCCAGGGCCTTGTGGACAAGGGGACTCAGGCATTTTAACCTGCACTGGGAGTCGACTTTCCAGTGCATGAGCAGGATTTGCTCTCTTTAAAATATCAAGTTTTGGGGTAAGAGGTTTAGGGCTGGAAGGGGAGGACACAGGGAAAGCAGAAGTACATGGCTTAATATTTGGCTTTTTCTCCCCAATTCCCTTTGTTTGAGCAAAGCAGTCCGAATTTGTAAGCTCCAGAACACAAATTTAGCTGAGGATGTATTCCCAGACTGTCCCAAGGTTATCAATTCATGCCCTACTTTATCCCAAAATTGAATATTGTAGACTTCCTCAGGAGGAGTTTGTGGGAAGTGCAGAAAAAGCCACCTTATAAAATGTTTCAATTTTCCTTTAGAGAACTTTACATTTGCATTAACTAAAATTCCAATAATATGATAATACACTCCTTTTTGTGCTGTGCTTAATTTCGAGCCCATCTTAGATGTAAATGGCACAGAACAAATTCCCACTGACTGAATACAAAACTAAAATCAGCTATCGATTTAAAAAAAAAAAAAAAACACGGTTAAAAGGTGATAACAGACGAAAGCTTTCACAATGCAGCTGTATTGCTTTTAAAACTGCCGTGGCAGCAGCAGCAGGGAGTCAGGACCCGCCCTGGCCACGTGGAGAGACAGACAAAGCCTCCCCCGCCCGGGAACGCAGCCCCCCCTCGCCACGTGGCGAGCCGAAACCGGGGCCGCTCTGGCCATGTGGAGACAGACAAAGCCTCCCCCATGCGAGAATGCAGCCCCCCTGCACCGAGAGCCGGGCACGCTGCGCTGCCGAGCCTGGGGAGGGGCAGGCAGAGCCGTCCCGCTCCTCCGAGCCCACAGCGTGAATTCTAAAAGCGGCTAAAACACGCTGCAGAGTTAAAGCTTTACAGGGAACCACCTGATCTCCGCAGGGCTGCGCAGCCGAAATCGAAGCTGTTGCTGGCAAGGTCAGGCCAGCTGGTCTCTTCACTGAATAGGACCCCTTGGGCAGGAGGGGCTCCCCTATTCTCCCCTGGAAAGTTCGCTCACCAGAAAGGAGCTGTTTTTCCAAAGGCACAATGCGTTCCTCGAGGCTTTTTGTGGGTTCAGTTCAGTCCCAAATTCTCTCTGGAGAGCTGTGCAACCACAGCTCTTTCCAGTGGAAGCAAAGCTGCTGTAACGCTTTTCCAAAGTTCTGAGATTCCTTCTGAGGCTGCAGGTCCGTGCAGCCCGACGTTGGGCGCCAATATATAGAATATTAGTCCCGATTTTTCCGGGTCCGGGGTGCCTGGCTTGTTCTAGCCCTCACTGCTGGACCAAAGGCGGAAGCTGTGGCGTTTTTCACCCCAGAGATACCTTTGGCCGGCTGGGTGCTGCAGCTGGGCACTCGGAACAAATCCAGGCAAAGTAGGAACTCAGTTTACCTTTGGTGGAAAAGCTTCAGGCAACGGTGAAGAGAAAAGGAGTGGGTTCTGTCATAGAGTCGTAATCCAGAGTTTTTTTGCAGCATGGTAGACCTCTGAATGTGGTAACAGCTCACGGACAGAAGACCAGGCCGCATGGTCTCGTGTCCTTTTAAGCCCCAGGGACAGGGGGAGGGGAGGGACAGGTGAGGGCCAACCAGGTGTGAGGAGGGGAGGGATCAAGGGATGTGGACGCTAGGACAAACCAATGAGCCCAGACCTGGGGGGCATCCGCCAACCACACGATGCCTTGCTGGAATGTTAAGATTGATGGACAGCTCTTAGGCAGGAGGGCAAAAGGGGGAGGGGGAAAGGTTGGCACACCTGAGGAGGTTTGGATAGTTGAAGCAGGAAATGGCGACACACTGCAACAAGCTCCACTCTCATATTCCCACCAAAACTGGAAAATGGAATGACTGCATTCCCGGCACCAGGAATTTCCAAATCCTCCAGCTCCCCTCCCAAATTCTCATGGAAAAACAGCATTCTGGGCATCAGGAAGTTTGAATCCTTCAGTTCCCTTCCCAAATTCCCATGGAATAATTGCATTCCAGGCATTGGGAATTTCAAATCCTCCAGTTCCCATCCAAAATTCCCCCCAAACTATGGAATAATTGCCTTCTGGGCATTGGAAATTGTGACAGCGTTCACAGGGGTTCTTGGATGAGGGAAGAGACGAGAATGTTGACTCCATGTTTCAGAAGGCTCGATTTATTATTTTATGATATATATATTACATTATAACTATACTAGAAAAGAACAGAAGGAAAAGGTTCATCTCAGAAGGCTAGCTAAGCTAAGAATGGAGTGGAAAGGAATGACAACAAAGGCAGCTGGCTCGGACAGAGAGAGAGAGAGAGCCAGCTCTGCCGTGACTGGTCACAGCAATCCAAACATCCACACAAGTCCAATCACCTGTTGCATTCCACAGCAGCAGATAACCATTGTTTACATTTTGTTTCTGAGGCCTCTCAGCTTCTCAGAAGGAAAAATCCTAAAGAAAAGGACTTTCACAAAAGATGTCTATGACAGGGAATTTGGAATCCTTCAGTTCCCCCCCCCCAATTCCCAAGGAATAAAGGTATTCTCGGTGTCAGGAATTTAGAATGCTCCCGTTCTCCTCCCAAATTCCCACCAAAACTATGGAATAATTGCATTCTGGGCATCAGGAATTTCAAATGCTTCAGCTCCCTTCCCTAATTCCCCACGAACTCCCATGGAATACTGGCATTCTGGACATTGGGAATTTTCAGTCCTGCAGTTCCCCTCCAAAACTGCCAAGGAATGAAAGCATTCCAGGCATTTAGAATCCTTCAGCTCCCCTCCCAAATTCCTAACAAATTCCCATGGAATGGGAAATTCCCATCAAATTTCCAAGTATTTCTCACCCTTTGTCTGCTGTTGCTACCATGAATCCAGAAAAGGTATCAGGAGAAGCATGGACATATTTAAAAGTCCCAAAGCTGGAAATGTGTGTTACATCTGTTTGCCAGATGTCATTAGGTTTCAACCTTTGTGAGTTTGTACCTACCATTTTTGGCAAAGAAAGAGTCTGTTGACACTGTGAGCAAGGATTCACTACATCCTGTGCTTGTGGCAAAGTCAGATGGAATTGTTTTCCTGGTGCTCGGACATTTTGATGGTAGAAATCATGAGAAAGTTTGGCCTGCCCTAACTTTTGTGGTATAGTGACTGTCATGGCGAGGGCATCTGCCTTGACATCACCTTCCACTACAGGTCCATGCAGAGGGGTGTGTCATCTAAGGTGCAGAAGGTTGTATTGCTGAGACCTGTGAAGGGAAATGTTGTACAGAGAGGTTAATACCAGAAAAAGAACTTTGTTAGAGACTTCCTTCTGGAATGAGTGCTGAATTCTCTCCATGATTCCTGTAACATCAAGAGAATCACGAACAATGTTAATAGGTTCCTGTGATAAAAAGCAAAATGCTTCTACCACAGCTGCCAGTTTCACTAGCTGGGCAGATCCAGGTGGAAAGGTTATCAAATGTTCCCACTGTCCCTTATCATTTCTCCACAGGGTCACCGCTTTGTGTGTCTTTCCCGATGCCTCAGTGAAAACAGTTTTTGCATCAGGGATTGGAGTTTTCTTTTATAGTGGCCGTTGTTGAAAGGGGAGTTCCTTGAAGGATTGTAGCAGGGCATGCCGAGGCATCGTGTGAAAAAATTGTCCATTTCAGTCCGCAAGAGCAATTAGAAATGACAGTGAATCCCTGAAGAGAGTCTCTAATTCTGCTGCAGTGATAGGCAGATGCATTACTGCTGGATCATATCCTGTCAGGCTCGGGCATTGGAGTCGTCCCATCGACAGCAGCTGAATAAGCATCTCAGGTTGAATGGTTATAGTTTTTGAAAAGGTGAGTGGCAGAAAAACACACTCTACTATCCAGAGAGGATGCTCCTGTACATCCCATTGATCAATAAGAGCATAGGGTTGGAAAGACTGCATACTGCTGATATTTTTGCCCAACGTCCAGGAAGAATGATGAGGAGGACTCCATCTTATCAGAAGGCTAATTAATTAATTAATTATACTATAATATTCTATATTATATTACCCTATATTACATTACATCTAAACTGAATCTGCCAAGCACTCAACTCAACTGCCCAGAATCTCGGGACTGTCAGCCGGCAGTCCCGACACACACGCGTGGATTCACTTGGCCAATGAATCCAAACACTCACACCAGAATCCAATCCCCAACTGCCTTCAGGTAAACAATCTTCCACAATGCATTCCATTTGGGCACAACACAGGTGCTGCAAATGACCTAAGAATTGTTTTGATCATTCTTTTTTCTGCTTCTCTCACTACTTCTCTAACGTTCAAAGAATGTGAATCCCACAATTGCAGAATCACAAACATTTGCAAAGGCAAATCTGGGTTTTGACGCGTGGCAAAGGAGTTACTGATTTCATCGCTTACAGTCTCTAAAGCCTTTTGGAAAGTTTTTGTCAAGTGCCATGGGGAAGGGAGATCTGGGTCTCCTTTTAACAGTTGAAAAAAGAGGGATAATTCCTTTGTGGTGTTTCCCAATAAAGCGTGGATCCAATGAATAGGGCCTAACAACTTTCCAACTCATTCAATGTGTATATATTGGTTTTTAGGGTCACTGGCTGGGGGGTGACTGTTGTCTCCAATAATTTTAAAACCCAGGTATTTCCAGGGAGGTTCAGTTTGGATTTCTTCAGTGGCTATGCATAAGCCTCTGCTGACAAGCGTTACCTTTAAACAGCAAGACTGTCACCCAATAATGGAGAATTGTCAGAAGTAATTAAAATTTTCTCCATGTAGGGATACATCAAAAGAGATAGCTATTTTTGCCATACTGGTTGTATCGCTGAGTGAATGATAAAGTGACTGATAACAGGACTGCTCTTCATAGCCTGGGGTAGGGGCAGTGTGTGCAAGGGCCCTTTGTGACACGCTGCAGCACGGTGACCCTGGCATGGAACGGAACCCGGTGTCCAAGGGCCCTTTGTGACATGTGGTGACAAAGGAGCTGGCGGTGACAAGAGCATGCCACAGTGCTCGGAGCACGCGACGGGACAGGACAGGACAGAGTGGTGCCGTGAGGAGCCCCCGGACAGCGCACTCGTTCCTGTCCCACCCGGAGCTTTCCGAGTCGTTGTTCCTACAGGTGACCTCGTGGCAAGACTGCGGGCCTTGGTGGCCTGTGGCCTTCCCGAGGCTTCTGTTTTGCAGGCGCCCTTGAGGACTTGCAGATTTCCCAAGCCATCTCTCCAGAAGGTGCCCTTGAGGCCAGACTCTGGAATGGCAGGTAGATTCTTTAACATCTTCAAAGTTTTCAGACCGAAAAAAAAGAGAAGGCCTGAAGATGCCCCCACACAACAGTCTGAAAAACCGGAGCAGATCCAGACACTGAAGGATGGTGAGTGGCAGAACTGGGCCACAGGGCTGATGGCTGCCGCCAGCTTAGCCCTATCCCATCCCATCCCATCCCATCCCATCCCATCCCGTGGGGACATGCCCATGGACAGGATGGAACAGGGCCCGGGCAGACACACCGCAGTGGCCATGCTCCATCCTCTGGGCCATCCCGTGGCTCTCCCTGCCTGGGGAGCGCAGGGCTGGGCTGTGTTCTCCGGCCTCTCCCGCAGCCCCTCAGCTCTGGCTGTGCTTGCTCTTTGCCAGATGCAGCCCTGGACAAGGCACAAGAGCAGGAACCCGGCCCTGGCCGCTTTCGCAAAACCCTGAAGGTACCTGCAGCCACCCCCAGCTGGGCTGGGCCTGCTGTCCCTGCTCAGCCCAACACCACGCTTGGAGCATGCCATGCAACGCACCTGGCTTTCCTGTCCTTTGTTCTGCAGATGTTCCGGAAGTTTCTGCGCATTCGGCGTAGAAAATCCAGAACCAAAGCAGCTGAGGTCCAAGCTGAGCGTGACTCCAGGCCGACCCATTTCCAGGCAAAGCCTCTTGCCAGCCCCGAATGGACAGCACACCCAGGAAACGATGCAATGAATTATCAAAGGGTGAAGGCTGTTCACATGGCGATGACTGAGAGCACAGCCATCAGAAACACAGACACCAGAATGACTCAGAGCATCCCAAATACTGGCACCATGTCCGCTCCCACTAAGGATTTTTTCAAAGACACTGCTGTTCCTTCTCAGCAGCAGGTAAGCAGCCCGAGGCCAGGCCTGGAGGCCTGCCTGGAGTGTGTGTCCTTTCAAGCCATGGCCACTGGGGCCCCTCAGCCTTTGAGGCCAGCACAATGTGGCGGGAAGGGAAGCCCTTCTTGGGGGAAGCTGGGCAAGTTGCTGCCTTGGACAGCACTCAAAATCTCCCCCATGCCTCCTCCAGGTGCCAGCCATTGTAAGGAACATCTACCAGAGTCTACAGTCCCATGTCGCTCTGGATGCCAGGCTGCAAATTGACATTGTGAGGCTGGCTGAAGAACACCCTGCTGACGTGGTGCTGACCCTGCTGCGCTGTGCCCCAACGTGTGACAGGTACGGGGCCCACGTGCCTGCACAGCTCAGGGCTCACCAGCCTTTGGGGCCCATGGCCCTGCACAGCCTGTGCTATGGGCTCTGCCAGACAGGCAGAGAGGTCCAGCACCCTGGGGCCCCTCTGTTTCCCGAGCCTGCTGCCAATGCTCCCTCCCTGCCCCTCAGGGCACCGGGGCTCTGTCACCTGAGCCCCCACAGCTGCACAGGGCATGGTACTGGGACTGAGATGCCCCTGACACAGACTCTGGTCCCACAGAGCTGCTGCAATGATGTGGAGAACCATAGGGTCATCAGGACCAGCAGTGGAGAAAGTGCTGCCAACACTGCTCTGCGTGATGGAGGATTGGCCACTGCACAGCGCATGCACCTCTGATGGGGATGACAGGGACGTTTTTGCCCTGGCTGTGAGTTTCTGGAACTGTCCTCTGCTTGCCCCTCAGTCACCTCCCCAGCAGCTCTCCATCCTCTCCATGCCTCAGGCGCTGGGCTGAACTCTGGGCTAGGGGCAGGCTCAGGGGGCACCAGACCCGCTGCTCCTCCCGCATCTGCCTTTGGGCCCTGCCCCATGGACACCTCGGCACTGAGCGCTGTCTTGGGCTGCTTCTTTTGCAGGCAACTCTGGTGATCTGGGTGATTGTCCAGGTGCCCGAGTGCCACGAGGCCATGATCCTTTATTCTTCTCGCCTGTTTGTGGCTCTGCTCTTCCATCTTGTCATCACCACACAGCAGATGCCACCACTGGAAGCTGGAAATTTCTGGAGAGCATGCCAGGAGGAACACTGCCTTCCCAGCAATTCCAACAGGTCCCAGTCCTCCTGGCCTTCCCATGCCCTTGTGGCCAGTGCCAGTGCTCCCAGTGTGACCTGGGCTTTGCTCTGCACACAGGTTTGCAGTGCAGGCCATGAAGGCTCTGCTCTGCCGACTACGCTGTGACAATGAGGTGGTGGCTATGGAGCGCAAGCGTGGCTGGGACACGCTGCTGTGTGCTCACACCCAGCACTATGCCATGGGTCTGCTGGCCAGGTGAGACCCCCTTGTCCCCATTGCCCCCGGCATTTGTGCTCTGTGCCCCACTCAGTCCCTGTGGTCATGGGCCAGAGAGCCTCGTCACTGAGGGACGGCCAAGGAGACTGGAAAAGGCTGGGAGAGGAGGGTGCCCAGAAGGGGCTACCTCCCAGAGCACCCACATGCCCTCCAGGGATGCTGGGGAAAGACCAGACCTCTCTGAGTCAGTCCTGGGAAAGGTTTGCCTCCCCACCTCAGGGTCTTGGTGCCTTTTTCCCCCTGCCAGGGAGATGCGCCATAACTTGGTCCCTTTGTGCTCTCGCATCGCACTCCACTTACTCGGGCAGCTCAGCAGGCAGGACCCATACCGGGATCTGCCCTTCCTGGCATTCTTTGTGGAGGTGAGCCTCAAGGCCAGCGCTGCCTCCCAGCTCTCTGCCCTCTCACAGCCACAGCTGCCAGGATGGTGCCCGTGCCCTGTGCTGCTGCCTGGGCCCGGCTCTGTGCGGCTCCGGGCTCCTGCCGGCCGGCTCCCTGTCACTGCCCTGTGCCTTGCAGGTCCTCGAGTGCCTGGACTTGAGGAAATGTGGTGGCATTGTCCTGAAGGTCTTGTTGAGGTTCCTGCACAGCGAGTGTAGGGAGAGGCATCGCCTGGCACTCAGAGGCCTCATGGTGCTCAGCAAGGATCCCTCGATGGTGAGAAGGGGGCAGCCGCTGAAGCTGCACTGGGGAAAGCAGCTCCATGGGCTGGCAGGGCTTCAGGAGCTGAGGCAGCTGCTCCCAGCTCTCCTGCCTCACCTGCCCCAGGGCTTTGCCTCAGGCCTTTGGCCTGTGGGCCCTGCAGCAGCAGGGTGGCCTTGCAGTGCCAGGCTGGTGTTGGCGGTGCAGTTGTCCATGGCTTCCCAGCACTGCCTTGTGTTCCACACAGGCCAGGAGAATGTGCTGTCTGTCTCCAAGCCTTCTGGAGCTGCTGGATGATGCAGAAGGAGAGGTGGTCTGCATGACCCTCTCTGTGTTCACGAATGTGCTCCAGCACAAAGGCATCCTGGTATCCAGCACCACTGCCCCAAAGCTGGCTGAGGCACTGCTGCTGCTCTTTGAACACGTAAGGTTTTGCATCCTGAGCCACAGGCATCAGGTGTTTCCCAGAAACTTTGTGCCCTCTGGATTTTCAGGCCTTTGCCCAGCTGGGACTGGAGCAATTGATTTAGGTCTTTTGTTTCCTCTAGGACAACAGCCATGTGCAGGTGCTCTCCATTCAACTCTTCAGCAAGGTGATAGAATTGGTAGTGGATGAGGGAAAAAAGCCCCTGAAGACAATTGTGAGCAAGAGCCTGTATGAACTTTTAATTTACTGTCATGATAAGAACTGGGACGTGGCAAAGGTGAGGTTTCCTGTGATGCTGGTGGATCTCTGGCAGGGGGCTTGGCTGCCTCCTGCCCTGGTGCCTTGCAGGCTCCAGCCTCCTCCAGGCCTTGGCACAGGGATGTGGGTCCTGTTCCCTGTGCTTTGGGGCCATCTCTGGGTCTCTGCTGCTCTCCAGGCCTCTCGGGAAACGCTGATTCGTGTGGCTGAGTTCCTGAAGAGGAGGAAGCTTGTACAGCTGTTGAAGAAGCAGCCACCCTTGAGGGTGGATGAGTGCCTGGTAAGGAGGGCCTGGAAGGCCCAGGCTCAGCCTGGAGAAGGCCCCTGAGGGCGGTGCTCAGTGTGCGGGGCTGGCAGCTGTGCCCCTGCCCGCTGCTGCAGCCAGAGGCCGCGCGGGCTCTTCTCCAGACTCCCGTGGGACCCAGCCGGGTGCCCATGGAGCCCCGGCCCGGCGGGGCTGCGGGCCGGCACCGCGGCTCCCCGGGCAGCAGCCGGCCCTCTGCCCCCTGCCCTCGGGAGCCCTTGGCCAGCGGCTGCAGGCCGCGCCTCAGGGCTGTGCGGCCAGGGGAGGCCGGGGCTGGGCGCAGGCAGCGCCCGGCCCAGGGGCTGAGCCCACGCCAACCCTTCCCTCCTGCCGCTCTCTGCAGCTGGCAGAGCACAGGAGCAGAGCGGCCGAGCACCTGCGCCGGGCCCTGCACTACCTGCGGAGCCCGCAGGAGCTCCTGCGAGAGGCGGCCATCAGGTTCATGGGTGAGCCACGAGCCCGGGCTCCCTCCCCGGCCCGGCCCGCCGCAGCTCGGCCCCAGCCCCGCCTGCTGCCCCGGCAGCGCCAGCCGGGCCCGGCGCCGTGGAGCCCCGCCCGGCCTGGGCATTGCTGCTGCCGCCCTCTGGCAGCCGTGCCCTGGGGTGGCAGCGTGCGGCAAGGGCCGGGCTGAGCCCTGCCGGGCCAGCAGCCCGTGTGGCCACAGCGCCGGCAGCGCCGCCGGCAGGGAGCTGTGCCGCTAGGGCCAAGATGAATTCTTTGTTCTCAGAGATGGCTGGGTTTCCCAGGATGAGGGAGCAGCAGCAAGAGCTCCAGGATCTCAGTCAGGGTGAGTGAGGCCAGCGGCCTGGGCCGGCCAGCTGCAATGCCTGAGCAGGGAGCTGCAATCCCTGTCCCGGCTGCAGTGAGCTTCCTTCAATGTGTTGACAAGAGGTGGCGTGGGAAGAGCACACAGAGATTTCAGGGACACGGGCGGAATTCCTGGCCTACAGCTTGCTGCTGATCCTGTTGGCAACACCTCTCTCTCAGCCATGGCAAGAGTTGGGTGGGGTGGCCCTGGCTGGATGCTTTCCTCAGGTCACTGCAGATCCAGGCTCTGACCATGGCTCTCTTTCTCTCTGTTCCAGGCCTAGAATCCCCAAAGAACAATGCCAGCCCATCCTGCTCTAACTTTGAAAGTCATGCTAAATTAGGCCTAAGACCTGAAGAAATAGGGTCCTTTTCTGGATCCAGTGAGCCAGTGTCCCAAGAACAGCACCAGGAGACACTGAAGAGGACAGCATCTCCCATTGCCCCTGGAGCTCTAGACATAGTTGAGGACTGGTACGGCTGAGCCTGTGGGAAGCTTGCGTGGCTTCAGCCCTCTCCCTGCCTTTAGATAGCTCCCTCCCTCCAGCCCTCAGACACTGTCCATCCACGTTTCTCCCTCCACCCTCCCTCCCTTTAGACAGCTCCATCTCACCAGCCCTCAGACCATGCCTATTCCTATGATTTCCTTCCATTCTTCCTTTTGATAGCTCCTTTTCTCAAGCCCTCAGACCCTGCCTTCCCATTCCCTTTTTCCCTCCATATCATCCCTTTTTTTGCCTTTCATTAATAAATAGTTTGGCTTCTTCACTTTGCCTGCATCCCTGTGGAGCTGAAGCAAATCCGGGGCCCTGGGACACACAGGCCCCTGCTGCTGTTCTCTGCCATGCCGTGTTTTGTGCACAGAGCCAGAGGAATGGGGGCAGGTCAGGCTGGAAAGGTCCCTGTGCTGAAGGTGCAGTTCCACAGCACTGTGCAGTTCCAGATCTCACTGAGCACACTGAAGGCCAGCAGTGGGACACGAAGCCTGTGTGTGTCAGGGACCAAAGTCATGTCTAAGACCCTGCCACATTTGGTCCCCTCTTGTGCTCATCAACAGGAGAATGAAGAGCAGAGAATGAAGGAAACCTTATGGTTTAACTGGTGGGAATTTGACCCTTCAGGGAAACGATGGACGGGTCAATCGATGGGAAGTGAACCTGTGAAAGAGGAACGATATACAATGGAGCTGTGGTTGGCATGGAGGTGGTATCACAGGTCACTGCAGCCTCATCTCACACACTGGCCAAGCGTGAGATGACCTTTTAACTGGAAAACTCCACTCCAGAGGAGGAGATGTCAGGCCTGGTCTGGGGTGGAGGGATGAAAGGACAAAATGCCCGTCCTTTTGATGCAGGAGATGCCCTGAATGTGGGAGGCCTGCCTGCCCTTCCCACTGGAGCACCATGCTGAGATACCCTGAGCGCAGCCCAGTGCTCCTTGCTCCTCTCTGCTGAGCCGGGAGCGTTTGTCTGCTTTCGGGATGGCCCTGGCTGTGTCAGGGATGCTCCATGGACACGAGACAGCCGGTCCTGTCCCGCTGGGTCCCAGCAGTGCCTGGCAGCAGCCCTGCACCCACGTCAGGATGCTGGCCAAGAGAGGCCCTGGAAGCTGAGGCAGCTGATTTGAAGCTTTTGCAGATCCACACAGGGGATGGCCACACACAGGGGATGGCCAACAGCAGTCCTGAGGGGCCTCCCTCATTCAAAGAAATCGGCAGACAAATGCATTGTCCGCCAAAAGCCCTTTTATTGAGCTGGCAGGAGGGCAGGGATCTGCAGCCGCTAAAATGCTGCTCTGGCACATGTAAATTTCAGTGGGATGATGTCAGAAATGTATCTCAAAAATACCATCCATCTTGACTCTGCTGAGGTGATTCGATAGGCAGGGGGTTAGAAATACATTCTGTCAGATTCCTGTACTTGAAGCTAATGTCCAGGCGCTGGCCAGGAGCAGCCTCCATGCCCTAAAGCAGCACTTCTTCCTCATGGCTTCCCTGCACAGGGCTCATTTTACACTTGCCCTTAGTTCTTCTGGTAGAATGTGTCTAAAGCTTTTTGTCAAGTCCCTCTCCTGTCAAGTTAGGCCCGCCAGGTTTTTCTTATGCTAACTGGTGCTAAGTGCTTTTGTAGGTCTGTGCTAAGTACTTGTTTACTTATGGGAATTGCTTGTGCTTATGTCAAACAAAGGCCTTGTTTCATTCTCCCCTTCTCTTTATCCTGATGCAAATTCTTTTGCAAGATCCTCTGGACAGTCCACAGTACATATGTACTGTTCTGCTGCTGTTTTAATTTTCTACCACATCCATAGGTTTATGATGGTTAAGAGGAGGGTTAATTTTTTTAAAATTAGAACTGGTTTGCTGAGGAGCTCTTGGTGGTTCCAGATTTGTCCATCACAAGAAGCCATCTGACTCATGATGTTCTCTTTCTTTCTCTATTTTGGTGATGATTTCGGTAACAACTTTGATACCGGATTTGAGTGTCCATCAGGCTCTGTGAGATGCATTTTGGACTCCTGCCACTAGCCATTCTATATCAGGCTGGTACGGCATTTGCTTTAGAACGTTAGCGTCCCGTCCAGTTTGGAATTTGGGCGCTTGTTGATACCCATCATGTGCATTCTGCAGCATCTCTAGAGAAGTTCTTGTGTGGTGCAGCTGAAGTCGCATCCACTTTTGGTTGTGAAATTACAAATAGAGAAGTTAGTACCATTAGTAGTTTCATTAAAAGACTCTATTGGAATAGTTGTGCAAGCAGATCTCACACAGGCACATCCTCTTCCCACATAACACACCTGTGATAGTGCACGAGTAACTGGGCTCATTTCAAAAATACAAGTGCTGCCCTCAGCATGCAGACACCGATCCTCTCTTTCAAGCATCGCATTTTTGCACACAAAATTCAGTGCGTCCCTTGGTACACATGCTTTGATACTAAGAGTTTGCCAGCTTCTAGTTTTCTTGTTGAAAATGGCCCAGACATGATGCTGAATGGGTCTGACAGTTACATGAGTTCTTATAACTCCAAGCGCCAAAATTGGAATGACACGGTATTTTGTTGCATTCTTAATGGTTAATACAAAAGACTGCAGGGTTCTGTTCATTCTATGTGAAATTGGCCAATTGCAACCAAGTGTGGAAGTCTTTTTCAAATTGCTTTGTGGTTTCATTTTTAGCCATGATTTAGTTTATTCTTGTGCTAATTTCCCCAGCTCTCCTTTTTTTAAGTTCTCCTGAGATTACAGACCATAGCCACACACAGCTGAGCTTGTGTACATTGAAATGCTAAAGAAATGTCACCCTGTAGTTTTCCCATAAAGCCACCAACTGCTTGAAAATCCTGCTGTGTATTGTTGGCCAGGGTGCTTAATAGGTTAGCTGCCAGGCTTTGGGTATGGGCAAGTGATAGCAGGGTTGATCTGAGAGGAGTTTGTATCTGTCCAGTATAAGAGCTCACAGTGCTTACTTTCTTGAGCAAGACTTCTTGATCAATAGAATTTAATACTCCCAGTTCAGACCAAAACCATTCCCTTAAGTCTTTTTTATACCTATCATTTGGTGTCTGGGAATGTATCCACGGCTCCAATTCTTTTAGGCTTTGCTGTATGAGTGGGCAGAATTGCTGTTTAATTTTGGAAACATTAGCTTGTATCTTTACCTCCAGCTTTTTCAGAGAGTACTGTGGATTTAGAGGCAACAATTGTTCATTTGTTTGTCTTACCCCAGAGTGAAAGACTATATTATTTCAGTTATGGGTCCCGTTCTACGGAGTTGTTTGCTGATGTAAAGTTTGTTTTGATTTTAATTTTAAATGTCTGTTGTGTGACCCATTCCGTTTTGCTCCTTGTCGAGTACCCAAGGCATGGTAACTGGTTTCTTCAGATACATTGCCTGCCTGTAGGCAAGCATTTCAGAAACCTTCAGAAACCTTACACTGGCCCCTGGTAGTATTACAAAGGATGCTTTACAAAGTTCCCACTACAAATAGTTGAGTATTCTGAGTACCTCAGCCCATAAGAGGATGCAGCTGTGCTATTGGATTCCATGTATATTCCCCCTAAACCACCATCAATTATCATTTCCCCACTAGAATTCATGGTTTTTCCACTCCTAATTACTCTTTCTTCTTGCCCTAAACACAATCCTTACTCATATAATAGGTTTGATGACTCTCATTAAATTTACTATTCTACAGACATACGTTGGATTAAAGTTTACCTGAATGAGAGCTTTATCCAGCTCCTGCCAGAGCTAATGGAAAAGATATTTCAGTTTATTCAAAGCAACTGTTATCTCAGAAAGAGGATCGTGCTTAAATGATAATAAAAGTTCTGCCAGAAACAGTATTCCTTTGTTCCCCCCAACCATTCACTAGAAGCCCTCAGTCACTGAAGAACTTTTTAAATCCTTTCTAGTATTCACTACATGGCCAATTACTAAAGGAGCTCTGACCCTGCAGTGCAGTTAATGACCATCTCTGACATATTCCTTACATGTATTTTTTTCCAACATTTTCAACAGTAGCTAACTGGGTGCCTTGCCCTTTTTATCTCCTGTTTCATCTATTTACTCTCATCCTCCATGGCACAGCACACGATGTTTCCACAAAACCAGCCTGCACCAGCCACTATTTCACAACTCACCCATAAAATCCCAATCTTTTACACTTCCACCTCTTCATCTTCCCATCCAGGGAGGGGAGTCAAGGTCAGCCAGATGCAAAAGAAGTGTTTGGAGCTGAAGTGCGATGAGGCACTGATTGCTTGATGAGCACAGGAGGAGGAAAGGTCTTGGCTGTGCCTTGCTTCTTAAATCATCCTCAGTTGTGCAGGAAAATTAAAGACAGAGCAGTGATGCTCCTCTGACCAGCTTGCCCATGGCATTGTTCCTGTCACCAAGTTAAAGACAGGCAGGTCACACAATTGCTTTTTCTCTGACTCCTGCTGGGATGACAAAATTGAAAAATAGAAAAGAAAAAAAATTATAAGGGATTTTCATTGTGTGAGCTCAGGATTCCCCATGCTCTTGCTAAGGGGGAATGTTCATCAGGCAAAGGATATGAGAAGGACCCTCAAATTGTCCAAAATCCCAGTAAAAATATTTTTTCCTATGGAAACCTTCACCAGAGCTGGTCACACTTCAGGCCCTTTGTGCACCCATTTCCTGATGTGCATCTCCCAGTGGGGTGTTCCCACTGCTCCAGGGACCCAGCACAAACCTTACAGCCCCCCACAAACACAGCCCCAGGAGCTGCACCCTTCCCTCCAAACCTGGGAACCTGCAGCAGCCACCTCTGTGCTGAGCTGAGCCTGTTTCTCCCCAAAACGAGGTGCTCAGTTTATCCTTGAAAAGACTGACAGCAGCATTCTTGCCTTCTTCCAAAGAGCCATTATTTCCCAGCTGTAATCTCCACACTGAGACTTGATTCCCTTCAAGTGTCCAAGTACACAGGCAGCATCAAGGAAGGCACTGAAGTGAGCCAAGTTTAACCCCAAAGAGCTCTCAGCTCCCCGTGGAAGCTCAGACAAGCAGTAGGGAAAGAATGAATGCTCCTATAATGGCATCTAACAGCCACAGGGCAAGTGAGAAGTTGGTTTTAGAGAATGAAGAAAAAACACTAAGTCATAAAAGGTGAGAAAAATCTATCACTCCAACAGGTAAATGAAGGTAAACCACTTGAAGAGACAGACTTGAGATGGAGGGAAAAATCCCACAATTCATAGTGTCCATGACACCCAGAGGCAAAACAAGCCCAGGGGATCAGGAAAAAGGTAAGCATGTGCTTCAAACAACAGCAGAAATGAAGTGAGAGCCCTGGAGGGAACAAAAGAAAGAGGCACTCTGAAGACAGGAAAAAATGCCACCCCACAAGGTGTTTGTTTTGGTTTTTTTAATCGAGAGTCTCTTGTATGATGTGGTAGAAAAACAGAAAAATAAAGGTCAGGAGAAGGATGGTTTATTGGGAACATTCCTGCATAGCAGACAAGATATATCCTCGTGCAAATTATTCCATGCAGCACTCACACGTTTAATTGCTGCTTTTCCTCTTCCTGGGGAAGCAGAGTTGCTGTATTTACTCCAAGCAATATTTTCTCCCTTCTCCCTGGCAAAGAACAAGCTCCCCTCTTGGCAAGTGCACACTGCTTTACCTAATGCTCATCACACCCATGCTAAGGAGAGTGGAGCAGGTTAATTTATCACTTGTTACGATGATTAACTTGCCCAGCTGCAGGGTTCAAGAGCCCCAGGTGCCTCAGGTGATACAGGATCACAGGAGGACAAGCTCCATTGAATGAAGCTGCTGCTGCCACACTGGCCCTCTTTGCCTGTCAGACACATTCAGCTGCTCTTGCACTGCCCTCTGAAAATCCCCCATAAAATACAACTGAAAATCCCTCATCACCTGGGAGAAAGCACAGCTGGATTCTGCTCAGGGCATTTCAGACTAGATGGGGGATTTGGGAGCTCCCCTTGCAAAGGCAGCATCTCAGGAAAACCCGAAGTTTCTTTGCATGGATTCACCATAGTCAGGACACCTTCCCCTAGACCAGGTTGTTTCAAGCCCCATCCAACCTGGCCTTGAACACTTCCAAGGGTGACACAAGCACAGCTTCTCTGGAACCTGTTTTGCTCCTCCCAGATCTAAAATCATACCCAACTTAGCAGCCTCAGACACAGATTTCTATGAAATATCTACATTTTTCTAGGAAAGAAATATGACAAACCTTGTTTGCATCCAACTTTGCAAAATCAACACAAGCTCTTCAGAAAGGGCTGCCACCCACTTTTCTTATTTTTTCCCATTTGGTGGAACATTTTCATTCTGTTGTTGTTTGGAGCAGTATTTTAATATATCTGGCTGAGGCTGCTTGAAATAGTACTGCAAGATACTTGTGTGAGGGGTGGAAAGCTGAGCTCTTGCACATCCAATGGTTCTGTTGTTGGAAGTCTTCAATCCCACCTCTCTGGTGGGATGAAATAGGTGCTACTAATCCAATTTCTAAAGTAGCATGCATCAAGTTGACACTATTTTAAGACTTAAAAAACCCTCAGCCAATTTAAACAAACCTCTGCTCCTTTGCATTTTCTCTGTTCCACAGGTTATGGCAGAAGACAGGAGAGAAAGATTGTTTTGGGAACAATGTTTTCAGGACTCTAAAAATAATGTAAAAACTGCTCTGCCACACTCTCAGCTGTCACAGCCCCAAAAAGCACAGGCTGTCTTTGCTCTCAGAGTCACAATTGTGGTGGGATTTCCACCACACCACAGGACAATCCATTTCTGGTTTTCTCCTGGAAATAACTACAGCACTTGTGGGTAGCAAGGCAAACATGTGCCTCTTTTAATGGCCCTTGAGACTGGCCATGTGAAATGAGGTACACAAAGCCAAAGGCCAGCTGAACCTGTGATCTCTGAATGGCTCTCCACATTCTTCCCAGGAAGATGAATGGCAATCACTGTTCTGCCAGGGAAATTGCATCTGCTGGGAATGTGGTGTAGAAAATGTGCGTGCTGCTCCTCTCAGAGCCAAAATTCCTAAACGTTTCTTGTAAGTCCTTCTTAGATAAGGACAATGTTCAGCTGAGTGAGAGTGAAGCAAAATGGCAATCCAGGAATAAATGTTCCTGTTCACAACATCCTCCATTCACATGGATGGTTTCTCACTGGCACACAGGAGCAAGGGAGGAACCCAAATGCATCATTGTACACAAAGTCAGACATGTTGAGGGATGAACAGATCTCCCAGGGATATGGAAACCTGCCCTGAAAAGCCAGTCCAGGGAGAGCCTGAGGTGTTTTGTGGTTCAAGGCATGAAGATGCTCAGGAGCTTCCACAGATGCTCAGGATGGTGCCTGGATCTCGCTCTGGCAATGCCAGTGGCTCAGCTGAGAGCTGTGGCAATGATTTACACTGCACTGAGAGGGGCCACAGTCCTGCAAGGGTCTTTCATCAGGAGCAAACAGCAGCCTGGAGGGTGGGGAATGCTGGATCTGTAGCAGGGCTCATCCTTCACCTTCATGTGGAGCTGTCCCCAAAGTTGCCATGGATCACTTTTTATTTTTCTCCTGTTGGGTATATTTTGGAGCAGCTGTTAGATGTGGCTTTTTATGGTGATCCTGTGGGAAGCAGCCATTTGCCTGCTGTGATATCCTCACAACTAATACTAACTCCTCATTGCCTTTGGTTTTATTTGGGGTTTTTTATCTGTTTGATTGGTTTGCGTGGGTTTGTTTATTTGGGTTTTTGTCTGTTTTGGTTTGAGCTTTTTATTTGCTTTTCTATAAATGACTGGTTAAGTTGGCATAGCCAAACTCAAGAAAATGTAAACCAGGTTCAACTTTCCAGAAATTACTTTTGCCTGGGTTTAGCTGCACCCCTAGGCTCAGGATCACCAGTAGATTTGCAGGTTTTGCTCTGCATCATCAGCCTGTCCAGACTCTGCTTGGTGTTGCAGAAATGGAGAAGACAGTGGACATTGTGCCAAGCTTCCTTTCCAACAGAAAAACCTGGGTCAGCATGACAGAAAAGAAGAAAAAAATAAAATAAAATTCACCATTTAGAACAGAACAAGTGTCCCACAATTTCCCCCTCCACTGTTATTAATTTTGTACAATTTGGAGGCAAACCTGGGTCTAAAGCTTCCATCTCTCAGTTCCTATTTGCTACCCTTCAGCCTTGACATGCCCTGATCTGACTGACTGCTGTCCAGCTGGGGCTGGGGATGCTCAGCCTGGAAAGAGGAGGCGCTGGGAGGCCTCACTGTGGCTGTGCAGGACTGGAAGGGTCCCACAGGAAAGAAGGGGACAGAGTGTTCAACAGGGCCTCTGCTGACAGGACAAGGGGGATGGCTTTCAAGTGCAGGAGGCTGATTGAAGCTGGATCTAAGGGAGCTGCTGTTTTACACTGAGGGTGGTGAGGCACCGGCCCAGGCTGGGCACAGAGGCTGTGGGTGCCCCATCCTTGGCAACAGGGCTCCCCCAAGGCCTGGGGGAAGATTGCTCAGCTTGGAACAAGATGATCTTCAGGGTCCCTTCCAAGCCCAACCATCCAGGGATCCCCGCTGCCCACTTCAGTTGGCCCTGGGCTCCTGGGAACTGTGATGTCACATCCCCCGTTCCAGGTGGAACTGCCAGCACCCAGCAAAGAGCACAACTCAACCACTGGCCCTTGTGTCAGCCCACGCTGCACTCTGCTCCTGTCCACCCCTGTCGCCCTTCTTGTCACCTGCTCCCTCCATCAGTCCTGAGAGCTCCCTAGTGCCTGGATTTTGTCATCCACAACTGCAGGATGCTCACATTTGTCCTGAGGAAGGTATGGTGCCATTCCATGGAGGGGGACACCGCCAGCTGCCCAGGTGGGGTGCAGCTCTGTGGCCTTGTGTAGGACAGGGACCCCACTCTGAGGTTTTGCCACCTCTGCAGGCTGTCACAGACAGAGAGGAAGAGATGGAGGTGGATATCCAGACTCAAACAAAGGAGGACGTGGAAATGGAGGAAGACACTGGAGAGGAAGAGATGGAGGTGGATATGGATGTGGAAGAAGAAATGGAAGTGGATGTGGATGAGGAAGAGGAGATGGAAGTGGAAATGGAAGAGTACATTGAAGACATGGACATCGATGACAAAGATGAGGAAGTGCCTGTGATCTTGGCATGAAGACCAATGCCAGCAGCAGGACAGGCATGTGGTCCCCACAGGCAGAGTGGGTCCCCTGCTGCCAGGCTGGAGCTGGGCTGGTCCCTGCTCAGGGACGTGGCACCCCGTGCGCTGGAGTCTGGTGCCATCCGCAGCCTGTCCTGCGCTCGCTCTGGGCCACACGAGCTCCATCCCAGACCCAGCCAGGCTCAGCTCTGGCAGCAAAGTCCGGCTGTGCCGGCATGTGCCAGCCTGGGGGCACATGGAAGAGCCCTCTGTGCCTGATTGGAGTGACCATGGCACTTGCTTTTTGTCTAGGAGTGATGGACATTCCGGACAGGGATGCCACACTTTTGTACATAGGTTTTACAGTTTGTCGTCTTCAGGAATGGGATTTAGGACTTTTTTTTGTCTTCTGCAAATACATTTCATATATTTTTACTAGATAGGTTCTTATGTATATATGTTCTACGGATTGTTGTTGTTACAAATATTCCTACATTGTAAAAGTGTTCGGTATTGTTGCTATTCTTCCGGAAATAAACAAATTTTCTTTTTCACATCCCAGTTCTCTTTGCATTTACTTTGGGCACAGGCAGCATTTGCAAAGTTGTGGTTTCCACTTGCTCCCGGTTTCCAGGGCTGGAGGTCCCTGGAGGAGCTGGCACAGCCACGCCAGGAGTGAGGGTCCCTGTGCACAGAGGGGTCCCACTGACTGAGGTCACCCTCTGCCTGCAGTTTCTCTGGACACACTTGGGAGCTGCAGGGGCAAATCCCAGCGTGTCCTGTGCCATGGGATCCCATGTTGGAGCAGGGCTGAGCCTGCCTGCTCCTGCAGAGCCTCAGCCATGGCTCTTCCCTGGGCAGCCCCAGGGCTAATGAGGGTGCACTGCAACCCCTGTTCCTGAGCACCCAGAGGGGCTGGAGCAGCCTGCAGAGCCTCAGCCCTACATGGACCAAGATTGCCCTTGGAAACCCCCTCTGTGCCCAGACTCTGGTACAAGCACAACAGGAATTGATCCTCCCAGGTAAAGGTGTTAATTGGCAAATATTTGTCCCTTGGACTTTCTAGCACAGCAAATGTCAGCACTTGGAATCCCTGTTCTGCACTCCCTGGTCAGGCACCAAAACATCTGAACCTGACAGAACATATTGAATTATCACCAACCTGCAGAGAGCTATGGGGGAGAACCTACCCCCAAGCACCCAGAGAAACACTTGACATTGTTAGTCTGGGGCAAGAGCTGAAACTAAAGCATTCTAATGCCAAGAGAGAGGATTTTTATTGCTGAATTCATTCTCCAAGAACAGTAATGAAAGCTTTTGGTGTCCTCACCAGCCACAGATGTGTATTGCCAAGGTTTGCTTCTGGGTTATGATTGATTTTTATTAATCTGCTCAGAACTCTGATGCTGTTCCTGGCTAGGGTGTAGAGATGATATTTCAGAGCCAGATGAGCTCAGCACAGCTTCTGCAACACACAATTTCCAGACCCAGGCATTCAGGCCATGCAAACTGATACTTTTTCATCTCTGTGCAAAGATCAGTATTAGGACATCACTGCCGTACCACACACTTCTCAGAGCTGTCCCTTTCATCCAGCTCTCCCCAGTCACTTCACAGACTTCACTCCAAGCAGTTTATCTCTGAGAGAGTTCAGTGGCACGTGCGATTTAATCCTGGCTTTTCTTCATCTTCTCCTGAGCTGTCTCCAGACACGGTGTGTGGGCACTGTCTGACAGCAGCAGCATTAACGCGCCACCTCCCTGACACTGAGGTTCATGTCACAACTTTTCATCCAAAGCAGCAAATCAATGATTCCCACTGTGTCCCACACAGCTCCATGGGGAGTTTGTGTGGCTGCAGTTCCAGCACCAGCTCTAGTGCACAGGAATTTCAGAAGATACAGAAGGAATCAGCCATTCACACAGAAAAACATCAGTTTGCATGGCCCAGATCCCCACAACACTGCAGACTCTGCTAACCCAGAATCTGCATTTACACTTTGGTCTCTGGGCCTTACTTTTCCTCTCACTAAACTTCTCCCATTTTCCCCTCTTGCTCAGCTTCCCAAGATAATTAAAAGCAGCATTAGGAGCAGGGATAGGTAATGGGAACTGTCCCAAGGCTTGACAAAATTTCTCTTTTCAGGCCTGACAATTCCAGCCAAGGAGAGAGGAAAAGCCCGCATGGAAGAGGTGTGAAATCAAAGCAGTAATCAAATTTAGGTACAATGAGAGAAGCTGAAGAGGTTTTCAATGTTCAGAACAAGATTAGCAGCTCCAGGCACAGGAGGGATGCGACATTTTCCCCGCTGTAACAACTCTGTGATGCAAATTGCATCTCAAATCCTTCTCCCCAGCTCTGGGACCCGTTCAGCCACAAACGTGGTGCTGAATGTTTTAAAGCAAAGTGGAAGCTGGTCAGAGAGGTGGTTCGCAAATCAAAACCAGAGAGGACAGCTTGGAAGCACCAGCTGGAGCAGAGAGAGGCAGAGCCTGGCCCTGAGGTGCAGCACAGCCTGAAACTCTAACCAAATAAAGAACTTGCCACTTGTTTTTTTCCCTCAGGAGCTACAGAAGGTGCTTGATGGAATCCCTGCCTCCTTCACACTGCATCAGCACACAGAGGAGCACAAGAATGAAGATTACAGCACCTTCTGCTGCTGCTTCCATCTCCTGACTCAAATCTCACCAAAATCTGTCACTACTGGGCCTTCCCAAAGCCCCAGATTCACTCAGTCCTTGCAGAATTTCAGTTCTGAGGAGCAGGAAGGGAGATGAAGGCACTTGCAGACACCAGAGATGCAATTGCTGCCTGAGGTGCATTTCACTGCCCAGCTTAGTGCCTCTAAAACCATCAAAATCAGCCCCTTTGAGAGCACCAAGCCAACAGCAGGACATCAGGGCCTGCACATGGTTGGAAAGGGCATTTTTTATTATTCCTCTCCCAGTCTCTCATTTCATGGTGCCATTGCAGGGCTTAATCCCATCATTCAGCAGCAAGTCTTGGCAATGAGCTTCAGATGGATTTTTAGTGCTGAGCAAATAAAAGGCAATTTTACTTTGTCTCCAATGAATGAAATTTCACCTAAATCGGACAAACTCTGTGTTCTGAGGCTGGCCAGGCACCAACCACTGCCAGGTCCCCAACCTGGATGTCACACTGCTCTAATATTGAAAAGTTAAATTTATTTGGCTTTGTGTACAAGATTATTCTCTCTCAAAAGAATTGGAATCCGTATCATTGCATTTCCAAGCACTAACCTCAGACCAGCCACAAAGAGCACAAGAGACAAGAAAAGAAATAGAGATTTCTAAGGAGATGGAAATTGAATGCTGAGTTTTTTCCCATGATAGAAAGTTTCATCAATTATCACCTGCCAGCTCCTTGCCTTCACTTGTGTGGCCACCACTGAATACACTCGCAGATAAGAAAATGTTTGTCCTACTGAAAACTGGCACTAGAAGCAGAAAAAGGCTCAGATGTCTGGATTCAAAGACAACATAATGAAAAGAGCTGCCTTATAATAGCAAGGTATGATGGACAGCAGCAATGGCTGAAGCCAGCAGAGAGAAGTCCATGAACTATTCATGCTACAAAGATTTCTGACAAAACCCCCAAGAACCCAAATGCAACATTTTGTCTGGCAGAGCTGACAGGAACCCTGTGCATTTAATTCAGTCATTGGCAGCAAATAGAAATCAGCTTGAAGCTCCTTTGGTCCACTACTACTTACTTTTTTTCACCCAAAAATGGAATTACATCTACTTTTTGGGAAGAAATTACTGCTTTGAGTGGTTCAATGCAAAGAGTTTCTTCCCATACCCACTCCTAATCAGTCGCCAAGAGAAATATTTTCTAAAAAGATCTCTTCCAAATTTTGGAGTGACTTTCAACATAAATCACTTGGTTATTTTGCTCAAAATGCTAAGGGAATTGAATTGGGCTGCCTCATCTTAAAAAGAAGTGTTTCTTCCTAGCTCTTCACAAAGAGGAACAAAACACTTGGTTGCAGCAGACTGAAGGCAGGAAGAGGTTTCTTTCCCCCCGAGCTGCACAATAGGAGACAATTTTGTTGCCAAGAGGCCACAAAACCCAGCCAATTTCCAGTTCTTTTAGTGCAAGGGAAAAGTTCTGAGGATCCCAGCTGTGGGAGACACAGAGTGGCAGGAGCAGGGCATCTGCTGGGGGGTTTGGGGTGGGGGGCAGATGAAAGAAATGTTCAAGCAAAACCTGTGAGAGCTCAAGACTCCATCCCTCAGAGGAGAAACTGGATTTGACCCAAATGCCATTCAAATCCAAAAAACATTGAGGCATTTCCCCAAGCTCTGCTGGGCCGTCAGGTACAACCCAAATCCCTCTGTGGGACCAGGGCAGCAGATCCCTGGCACTGGACAGGGATGCTCCCCTGGGAAGCCACCTGCATTGCCCATGGCACTCACAAGACCTGCTTCTAAAGACCCAAACATCCATTATAATTGCATGGATTTGGTGCTGGCTCAACACTCAGAATGTTGACAGCACAAAGTCCAGTTCTCACACTGACTTCTCCAAGTTTTGGACCAAGCCTGCAAAGAAGGAAACCCAGCAAAGAAATTCCAAACAGGGGCCCTAATCAAGGTAATAAAATACCACGTGCCTGTGTTTGCTGCAGGGAAGAATAGTGCTCCTTATTAAATCATTACAAACAAAGCAGCAGAGGGGAGGAAGACAGAGCTTTTGGGGCAAATTTGGAGACCTCATCTATGGGTGGATGGAGCACCTAGGATTTTCCCAATTGCTAGGAATGGTTCCCCAGGTCCTTGGTGTAAAATGTGGCTCCCCAGCAAGTGCAGATCTGCAAGACGAGAAACAATTTAGGCAATTGGTGATGCATCTTTCTAAATCGCTCTCCTTTCTCTCTTACCGTACTGATTTAGATGCACTACCTTGCTTGTTTTTGCTTGTTACTAAAATCAAGCACACATTTTTTATTTTTATTATCATCTTACATTGTGGTTCCTTCATATTCCCAGTAAAAGAAGACCATTATTTCCAGTGATGTGTCCTTTAAATCACCTCAGTCAATTGGCAGAACACCAGGAGGCCCCTGAGGAGCCGGGGCGCTGGGAAGCCCTGAGGAATTGGATGTCAGAGGGCACAAGCAGCCCCCAGGCAGCCGCCTTGTCCCTGGCACCCGGCTGCTCTGGCGCTTCCCCAGAGCGTCTCCCAGGCCTGCGGCAGAGCCCTCCAGGCCGGGCCTCAGCAGGAGGGTGGGGGCACCCCTGAGGTGCCCAGGCTGGGCTGGCTGGGCACAGGGAGGGCAAAGCTCCCCTGCTGGGGCATGGGATGAGGCAGTGGGAAGCCAGAGAACCTGAGATTTTACCCCCCAAATGTTCTGTCTGTGCCCTAACATTTACCTCAGGTTTTGTCACAAAATGATCTCCATGTGCCCTCTAGAAATTACTCAGACTTTTCCTCAAAAGTTATTTTTTCCTAGAGATCACCTCAAATTTTCCTGCTCAAATATTTACTACATGTACTCGACAGATCACCTCCAATTTCATTATTCTCACAGTCCAGTGATTACCTCAACTGGAAAGCCCAAATGTTCATTTCATGCCGTACAGGAGGCACCAGGTAATTCCAGCATTCCTGTGCTATGAAGTTCTCTCCCTGGAAGCTACTGCAGCTTTACCCCTGGCCAAGCGAAACACTCCCTGGTGCTGAGGCAAGCCTGGCCCATGCTCCTCGGTGTGTATGAGCGCAGGGCGGCCCCAGGGCAGCTCCCCCAGGGCTTCTGCAAGGCCGCCCGGCGCCCGGCCCCGCGGGGCGGCCCCAGCGGGTTGGAGTTGCCGCCCGCGGCTGAGGGGAGCGGCGGGGCGGGGCCGCCCGCGCCTGGGCGGGAAACGCTCCCTGCGGCGGGGAGCGGGCGGCGGCGGCGCAGCGGGGACCGGCCCGGCCCTGCCGTGTCCCTCAGGGCGAGCCCACGGCCCCTCAGCGGCCCTGGCGTCCCTTCAGCCAGCGGCAGGTGCGCTCAGCCACACGCGGCGTGCCAGTGTCCCCCTCACTTTCCCTCAGTGACACCGCCTCACCCTGGCGGACACGACAGACACCCGCCTCCCCTCAGGGACTCTCGCTGGCCTCAGTGGCATGCAGGGCATCTGCATCCCATTCAGAGACTGTCATGACACCTCAGCGACCCACGGGGCATCTGCCTTCCCTTCAGTGACAGAAAGGCACCTGCAACCTGCTGGGGAAGCCTCAAGTCTGCTCAGTGACCCCATGTGCCCTCAGCATTGGGACACCCACTTTTCTCTCAGTGACCCTCACGTCCCATCAGCAAATCAAGAGGCACCGGCCATCCTGTGGGTGACTCAGAGTGAGTGCAGTGGGTCATGGTGGCCAGGGGCCAGCAGCAAGCAGAAATCCATCAGGGCTGGTGTAAAGGCTCTGCTCTGCTTACAGCATGGGCTGAGGGCCGGGAGAGCTCCATTTCCCCCTTGAGATGTTGGAGACAGGGCCTTTCACCCTCCTTACAGGGCTGCCCCTCGCTGCAGGCAGCCAAAGGAGCACGACGGCAAAAGGCCAAGGACAGCAAAGCAAAGAGCCAGCCCTGCACACAGGGAGGTGACCCAGTGCAAAGCCAGCGTGGCACCCGAAGGTGCCTGCCGCTCTCATGTGTCCCTGCCCTGGGAATGCCAGCAATGCCCTTTGTCCAGAGGGCCTTTCTGTGGTCCCTCTGGGCTCAAAGCTGCTGCTCTTCTGGCTCAATGGGGCCTAAAGCCACAGAACTCGGCCTCCCCCACAGCAACAGGAACAAGACTTGGGGAGCAGACAGTGCAGCTCAATGCCTAAGGCTGAGGGGCCAGGGGCTCCAGTCTGGAGCACATGTATGGCACACACCCAGCCCCACAACTCCTGCCCTCACAGTCCTGAAAGGCTGGACCAGGGTTCCACACCTGATTCCAGGGGGTCCCTCCAACCGCCCAGTGAGGAAGCGCCAGAGCAGCTGGCTGTCAGGAACAAGGCAGCTGCCAGGGGGCTGCTTGTGGCCTCTGACAGCCCATTGCTCAGGGCTTGCCAGCGCCCCAGCCCCTCAGGCCCTGCCCCAGCCCGGCCAAGCTGCCCGGCAGCAGCGCCGCAGCCCCACAGCAGCTCCAGAGCAGACTCATCCAGAGGCACCCGGGAGCCCTCAGCAAGGCAGGCAGCAGCACACGGGCAGGAGGACACGGATGGCACTTCCTGCCTGGCACAGGGCTTGTGGCCATCTCCAGGCACCGCTCTGGCAGGGATCACCGCAGCTCCGGGCCCTGCCCAGCCGCTCTGTGGGCAGCACAAAGGCTTCAGCAGAACGACCAAAGACCAAGGGGCTTCTGGCCATTTCCTCTTGCCCACTGCATGCCTGGGCAGCTGGCTGAGCATAAGCACCCTTTTCCCCCTCTTCCCCTCTGCCCTACAGACCCTGGGCAGAAAAAAAAGTCTCCTGAGATTCTGTGTATTATAACACAGTCTATATTTA
Source organism: Agelaius phoeniceus (assembly GCF_051311805.1). Classification (NCBI taxonomy): domain Eukaryota; kingdom Metazoa; phylum Chordata; class Aves; order Passeriformes; family Icteridae; genus Agelaius; species Agelaius phoeniceus. Next base: position 1,936,640 of record NC_135272.1, on the reverse strand, counting down.
CATAGGAAAAAAATAGAATGGAAGAAAAGAAAATGGAAGAGAAGAAAAGAAAAATCTTAAAGAAAACTAAAAATCCCCACTGGCTCAGGTTGCCCCAGCAAAGAGAGCCTCCCGGATCAGCTCTCCTCAGAGCTCCAGCAGTGCAGCCAGCCGAGCCGTGACAGACGAGGCCGAGTCATCCATGCCCTGCGCAGCTGATCGTGCAGCCTCTGGAAGATGGAATATCGCCCACTGGCTGTTGCTCGGAGGACATGCAGTGTTTGAAATGCCAGCTCTGACACAGCACTGCTCATGTCCTCCTTCAGGCTTTCAAGGGCTGCAAGAGAGAGGAACAGAGCTGTGGTAAAGAGGTATGATTTGTGCTGACAAAATTGAAACAGTAATCAATATGGATGCAGTAATTAATATTTGGAAAGAATAATAAAACAGTTAAAAGTTGTAATGCCAAGAAAAAAGGGAGAGGAGGGGTTCCACCCCCCCCTCCCTGCAGATGTTCAAGGACAGGAGGAAAATGCAGGAGATAACAGTTACTAAAAATTAACGGAAAGAAGGGAAAATCTGGTTGGGTCCCAGGAAAATGCCAGCTATAAGAGATTTATTGCTTTGATGCTTAAATGTAGTAATATGTTAGTTTTGGATTACCTTGTACTGGCTTGGTGCGCATGTGTAACCCAAAGGTGAATTAAAGGACATTGAGGAAGAAGAGAGGCCTTCATCAAAAAATGACCCCCAAAGGCTTGTGCGACAACCAAAACGAGCGGTGGAGCATGCGCGGTAAAGGTGATGATGAGGGCGGAGTTAGAAGTGTGATGAATCGAAAATGGGAGGAGATGACATTGACACATGGCATAAAAGGGGGGAATCTTCACTTGGAAAGCTCGTACATGAGGTGGCAAGGGTCCTGCACTCCATGACCCGCAGTTATCCTTTGCTTACACGCTATTATTGGAACCAAATTATCCCTTATTTTATATCAAATAATATTGTCAGGATATATTTTCTGAACTATTCAATTAAGATTGCTGCTATCTCAAATATTGTTTGGTTTTTTATGATGGGATAATTGGGCAAAAATAACAGAGCCAAGGTCAGATCCCAGATCTGTGGGGAGCCAAGGAGAGCCTGCTGCCAGAGCCTTCCCAGCCGGCTCTTGCCATGGAGCAGGAGCAAGGGGATCAGCCCGGAGCTGCTGGCCAAGAATGGGCCACGAGGCCCTGAAATTTCAGGGTGCTCTGCCCCCGGGAGCAGAGCCCTCCGCAGCCGGGGCAGGGCTTGCAGCTGTCCCCGGCAGCCCCCGCTGTCAGCCCGCTGGCCTCACTCACCAGTGCAGATCAGCTGCAGCTCTTGCTGCTGCCCCCTCAGGCGCCGCCCGGCCATGCCTGTGAACACAGAGCCTGTCAGGGCGCCAGCGGCACAGCTCCCTGCCGGCGGCGCTGCCAGCCCTGCGGCCACACGGGCTGCTGGCCCGGCAGGGCTCAGCCCGGGCCCTTGCCGCACGCTGCCGCCCCAGGGCACGGCTGCCAGAGGGCGGCAGCAGCAATGCCCAGGCCGGGCGGGGCTCCACAGCGCCGGGCCCGGCTGGCGCTGCCGGGGCAGCAGGCGGGGCTGAGGCCGAGGTGCGGCGGGCCGGGCCGGGGAGGGAGCCCGGGCTCGTGGCTCACCCATGAACCTGATGGCCGCCTCTCGCAGGAGCTCCTGCGGGCTCCGCAGGTAGTGCAGGGCCCGGCGCAGGTGCTCGGCCGCTCTGCTCCTGTCCTCTGCCAGCTGCAGAGAGCGGCAGGAGGGAAGGGTTGGCGCGGGCTCCGCCCCTGGGCCGGGCGCTGCCTGCGCCCAGCCCCGGCCTCCCCTGGCCGCACAGCCCTGAGGCGCGGCCTGCAGCCGCTGGCCAAGGGCTCCCGAGGGCAGGGGGCAGAGGGCCGGCTGCTGCCCGGGGAGCCGCGGTGCCGGCCCGCAGCCCCGCCGGGCCGGGGCTCCATGGGCGCCCGGCTGGGGCCCACGGGAGCCTGGAGAAGAGCCCGCGCGGCCTCTGGCTGCAGCAGCGGGCAGAGGCACAGCTGCCCGGCCCGCACACTGAGCGCCGCCCTCAGGGGCCTTCTCCAGGCTGAGCCTGGGGGTTCTCGGCTCCACTTACCAGGCACTCGCCAAACCTCCATGTCTGATCCACCTGGAGCATTTCTTCGAGATTCCTCCTCTTTAGGAATCTGGCTGAAGAATGCAGTACTACACAGGAGGCCTGGAGAGCAGCGGAGAGGCACAGATGGCCCCACAGGCCAGGGCACAGGAGCATCCCAGTGCCACAGCCTGAAGGAGGTTGCAGCCCGCAAGGTGCCAGGGCAGGAGGCAGCCCAGTCCCCTCCCAGGGGGACAGCAGGTGGCCACAGGTCGTCACCTTAGCAACAATCTGATTCTCATCATGGCAGTGCAAGTAGAGTGGCACCAGGCTCTGGCGCACGTGGGACTTCAGGGCCTTTCTTCCATCTTCTGTTAATAAGTCCAGCATCTCTTGAAAGACACACATGCAGTTCAGCTGCACCTGGATATCATCCTGTATGAGAGGAAGGGCAAAAGACCTCAGCATCAGCTGCTTCAGGCCCCCCAGGGCACAGGCCTGCATCTGCACAGGGCACCAAGTGTCCGGGCAGCAGCCGGTGGCCGAGGCTGTGGGCACAGAGCCTTACGTGGTCAAAGAGTGGCAGGAGCGCCTCAGCCAGCTGCAGGGCAATGGGGGTGGCTATTGGGGCACCATTATCCAGGAGCAAATATCGCAGTAGAAGAATGGTCATCCTGATCATGTGGCTATCATTTTCCTGCAGGAGCTCCACAAGACTTTCAGTCAGGCTCCCCATTTCTTCAGCCTGTGCGGAACACAAGTTTGTGAAAGGCCAGCCTGCTGCCGCAGGGCCCAGAGGCCAAAGGCCTGTCCCAAAGCACTGGAGCAGCTGAAGTGGGAGGCAGGAGAGCTGGGAGCAGCTGCCCCAGCGCCCCAAGCCCAGGCAAGGCCAAGTGACTGCCTTTCCCAGCCCCACGCTGCCTGCACGGCTTCAGCCACTGCCCCCTTCTCACCATCAAGGGATTCTTGCCCAGCACTACCAGGCCTCTGAGTGCCAAGTAACGCCTGGCCCTGTGCTCGCTCTGCAGGTTCCGTGCCATGATCTCCAGAACACTGTCACTGCATTCCCTCAAGTCCAGGCACTCGAGGACCTGAAAGGCACCGGGCATTGACAGGGACCCAGCCAGCAGGAGCCCGGAACTGCACAGGGCTGGGCCCAGGCTGCAGCACAGGGCACGGGCACCGTCCTGGCAGCTGTGCCTACGAGAGGGCAGAGAGCTGGAAGGCCGCGCTGGCCTTGAGGCTCACCTCCACAAGGAATGCCAGGGCAGGGAAATCCCAGTATGGCATCTCTTGGCCGAGCATGGCGAGCAGGTAGAATGCAATCCCGGAACAGAAGTGTACGGCTGACTGGCAAATTTCTCTAAAGAGAGGAAAAAGGAAACAAGACCCTGAGCCAGTGGGGCAAATCTCTCCCAGGAGTGACTCTCAGAGTTCTCATCTTTCCCCACCACCTTTCCAGCAAGGGGATGTGGGCCATTTGGGAGTTGGTCGCTCATGGGCACCCTCCTCTGCCAGCCTTTTCTAGTCTGCTTGGCCGTCCTTCAGTGACAAGGCCCTCTGGCCCATGATCATGGGCAGTTTGGGGGACACCTGGGCACAGAGCACAAATGTCAGAGGCAGTGGGGAGAAAGGGCTCTCACCTGGCCAGCAGAGCCACAGCAAAGTGGTGGGTGTCAAGAGAGAGCAGCGTGTCCCAGCCACACCTGCGTTCCATTGCCACCACCACATGCTCACAGCGGAGAAGGCAGAGCAGGCACTTCAGGGTGCGCACTGCAAACCTGTGTGCACAGCAAATGCCAGGTCACGCTGGCAGCACTGGCTCCTTGGCAGGCCACGTGGTAGGGACAGGAGGAGTGGGATGGAGCACCTGTTGGGGCTGGTGGCAAGGCCATGCTCTTGCTGACATCCCTTCCAGAAGGCATCGACCTCCTCTGGCAACTCTTCCGTGCTGAAGAACACTTGGAAGAGCAGATGCACAAATAGGCGGGGGAAATACACCTTCAATATCCGTGGCAGACAGGGCACCTGCAGGATCTTCCACATCACCACGGTTGCCTGCAAAGGACAAAGCCCCCCGGGACAGCGCTCAGTGCCCAGGCGTCCGAGTGGCAGGGCCCTAGCGTGGCAGGGAGAGGCCCGGAGAGAGGCAGGGGGAGCCTCTCAGGGCCTGCTGGGCCTGAAGCTGCCCTGGGCCAGGTTTCAGGCCTCTGCCTCAGGTAGGCAGATGCAGTGGGGGAAGGAGGATGGAGAGCTCTGGAGAGGCGGCCTTGGGGCCAGCAAAGGCCACTTGCAGAAACTCACAGCCAGGCCAAAGACAGCCGTTTGGTCCCCATCGGAGGTGCACGTGCTGTACTCTGGCCAGCTCCCCAGCACATCCAGGAGGGTCAGCTGTGCCAGCTCCGCAGTCCTGGCTGAGCCCATGATGGTCTTCCACATGGCCATGGCAGCTCTGCGGGGTCAGAGCTCTGTCTCAGGTGGGGTCTCAGACACAGCACCGGGGGGAGCTGAGCTGGCTGCCAGTTCTGCCTCTGCCCACTGGGCCTGGCCAGCAGCAGCCAGGCAGCCCAGGCCTGTGGGGACAGAGCCCTGAGGGGCAGGGAGGGAGCATGGCAGCAGGTTTAGGGGCCGACGTGCCAGGGCTGGGAAAGGCAGCAGCCAGAGGGCCCTGGAAGTCTCTGTTGCTCAGACACCTGGGACAGGCTGTACAGGGTGATGGGATGGGGAGGCCTGAGCTCTCTGGGCAGGTGGGCCCCATACCTGTCACAGGATGGAGCCACACGCAGGAGCGTCAGGACTGCGTCATCTGGCTGTGCTTCCGTGAGGTCCAGCAGGGCCTCGTCCAGCCTGGGCTCAGCACAATCATTGGCCACGAGCCACTGGTGGATGAACCTCACCATGGCGGGCACCTGCAGAAGGCACAGGGAGACTTGGGAAGCTGCCAGAGGGAGCAATGTTCCCAGCTTGCCCGGAGAAGTGCTTCCCTTCCCCGCGCACTGCCATGTGGCCTCAAAGGCTCACAGCAACCAGCATGCGTGGCTTGGGAGGCCAAGCAATTCCTGGCAGGATCAAACCCTGCCCACAGGCTGCTTACTTGGTCTGGATAGTATAAACCTTCCTCTACAAGATAACACAGGAGGGCAGAACTGGTCTTGGTTTGGAACATGGGTGAGTATGCTCTGAGCCCAGTGCCCATGGTGCTGGTCTCTTCCTCCTGCATTCTCCTCATGAATTTGCAGATGAACTGTAGGAGAAGGGCAGGAAGCCGGGGATGTTGCATGGAGTGCTGCACACACGGTGCTGGGCTGAGCAGGGACAGCAGGCCCAGCCCAGCTGGGGGTGGCTGCAGGTACCTGGGCTGTGCTGCGGAAGCGGCCACGGCTGGATTCCTGCTCTTGTGTGCACTCCATGGCTGCATCTGGCAAAGAGCGAGTGCAGCCAGAGCTGAGGGGCTGCGGGAGAGGCCGGAGAACACAGCCCAGCCCTGCGCTGCCCAGGCAGGGAGAGCCCCAGGATGCCCCAGGGGATGGAGCATGGCCACTGCAGGGTGTCTGCCTGGGCCCTCTTTCGTCCTGTCCATGGGCATTTCCCCAGGGGATGGGATGGGATGGGATGGGATGGCATGGCATGGCATGGCATGGCATGGCATGGCATGGCATGGCATGGCATGGCATGGCATGGCATGGCATGGCACGGCACGGGATGGGATGAGATGGGATGAGATGGGATGGGATAGGATGGGATGGGATGGGGCCAAGTTGGCTGCAGGCTCCAGCCCTGCAACCCAGCTCTGCCACTCACCCTCCTGTGGTGGATGGAATGGCACCACCTCCTCAGTCTCCTGTGCTGGGGCAGCTCCAGGGCCTTCTTCCTTCTCCACCTCCTCCACCCAGGCCATCTTGGGCACTCTCGGGGGTCTCTGCTCCATGTCTCTGACTGGAGCTACTTGTGGGAGAGGTGCCCTGGGAAAGCTCCGGGGCACCAAGTCCCACACTCTGCCCTTGAGGGCAGCTGAAGAATAGAAGCCTCGCAAGGCCACGGGTCACTGAGTTCTGTGCTCTGGCCTCGAGCTCAGCTGCAGGAACAAGGCTGCGGAAAAGCTCGGGCTCAGACGGGAACGAGCGTGCTGTGCGGGGGCTCCTCACGGCACTGCTCTGTCCCGTTGTGCCCCGTTGCGGGCTCCCAGCTCCCCAGCAAGCTTCTATTTCCCATGTGTCACAAAGGGGCCTTGGACACCGGGTTCCGTTCCGTGGCACCATGACCGTGCTGCAGCGTGCCAGCCAGGGCCCTTGCACACACTGCCGCCTGCCCTGGGGCCGCCCCCAGCCCAGCCAAAGTGGCCCAGGCTGGAAGGAATGCCTGGCCCCAGGTGTCTAAGGCAGCCCCACAGGATCTTTAGGAAGGGCTCAGAGCATCAGCATACGCTGCCCTGCTCTGCGGGCTCAGGGCAGCAGAAGGAGCCCCCAGGGCTGCCGACGCAGCCGCGCCAGGAAGGGCATGGGGCCTTCCAGGGAAGCTGGCACGGCCTCCTTGGGACACGTCCCGGCCCATGGCCATCCTAAACCCGCGGGTGTGACATGCACAAGGAACGTGTGGGCCCGGGCACGAATGCTGCTCTGAGCCCTGGGGCCCGGGCAGCGCTGACAGCAGCAGCTGTGGCAGAGTCCCTGCCCAAGCAGAGCTGCCACCCCCGAGCCCTGGCAGCGCTGGTGCCCGTCTCCTGCCCCAGAGACCTGTGCCCCCGGGGGCTTCTGTGCCACAGGGAGCCAAAGCCCACCTGCATTGGGGCCTGTGCTCCTTCCTGCAGGGGCTGATGGGCAGAGCACCTGGAGAAACTGCTGGCAAGACTTGGTCTCTGCCAGATGATGTTGCTCCTTCCTGAAATGTATTTTTTTCATGGAAGGCATTCGCAGTAGCACCACAACCCCATCCATTTCTGAGTTTCCCAGGGCAATTAGATTGCAAAGTAACACTGTCATGTTTCCTTGTGCTTTTCTCACTCTCTTTCCTCCACTCTGGGAAAAATAGAATCTGCCCAATCTCTGATATTCTCAGCTTCAGTTGCTGCCTGTCTGGCTGTGGCAGCTCATGTCCAAACAAAACTGTGTCCCTGCTGAGCACAGCAATGGGTGGCCACAAATAGGGAGGTTCCCCAGTGAACAGGAAGACAGACACGTGGAAGTGCAGAGGATAAGGATAACTCTGGGAGGAGAAGCTGTTCAGTGTCTCTGATTGTGGTCCCCGCACCCTGAAGCAGCAGCCAGGAGAAGTGCTGTAAGCAGACAGGGGCAGTTTTGGGCACCACAATATAAAAAGATAGTAAGCTATTAGCCAGAATGCAAAGGAGGACTGCAAGGATGGAGTGTGGTCTGGAGGGGAAGCCCTAAGTGCAGCTGAGGCCACTCTAGTCTGTTCAGCCTGGAGGAGAGTAAAGGGCGTCACTGTGGTCTCCAACATCCTCCTGAGGGGAATCAGAGGGGCTGCTGCAGCTCTCGTCACTGTTGGGAGCAGTGACAGCACTCGAGAAAAGGGCAGGGAGCTGGGACAGGACAAGTTTCATTTCCATATCAGGAAAAGGTTTTTCACCCAGAGCACGGTCAGGCACTGGCACAGGTTCCCCACTGACGCAGCCCAGCGGAGCCCGGGCCGGCTCTGGGGAAAACTCCGGCGCTGTGCCAGGAGTGGGGAACGGCCAAGGCGTGGGCTCTGCCTGCGGCTGAACCTGATGAGCCACTGCTCAGTGGCTCGGGATCTGATAACTGCAGCACGGAGCAGGCAAAAGAGAAGGAGGAGGCTCCTCCATTGTGAGGTTCCACAGGCAAAGGTTTATTCCAAGGGCAGGATTCAGAAGCAAAGAGCCACCAGCACTTCTGTGCATAGGATTTTATAGGGGTACAACTCAGGGGGTGGATACAAACCTTTGACCAAGAAGGAATCTGCAGGGCAGGAGCGAGGGGATTACATCAGGGGCTTGGGACTAATTAGGACAGATGGGAGGAGAGGGTAGGTGCCATGGGCCAGTGGGGTTTCCTGCAATAGGGGAATTCCAAAGGGTTGTGCAGTCAGGGATTGGTCCAAGACAAAACTAACAGGGAAGGTTCAGGAATAAAGAGCTGGGTTACCTTGATAGGCAGGGAAGGAGCTGGAACAAAGAATGGGGAATGGCATGAGGGACAGCTTTGAGGGAGGGCAAAACCTAGGGGTAAACCAACTTGGGAAAAACAGGGGGTACATTAAAACAAACTATTATAAGATAACTGATAAATAAACACAAACTGCAACACCCCAGGGAAATGGGCACAGCACCAAGCCCGTCTGAGGTTGAGAAGTCTTTGAACAACATCGAGCAGTCACTCAAGCTTTTAGACACTACATCAAAAGTCAAGGGTTGTGAACTCTAGGTTTACATGTGTATATACTCCTGAGTTTTACTTTAGGCAGTGTTTTAAGAAACTTGTTTTATGTTCGATCATAGCCCAGTTCCTTGTAGATTGTGTGGAACGTGTAATCCTTTTGTTTTCATTGCTTGTTAGGACTATAAAAAAGAATATTGGTGCTGGGTGACTCAGAGACACCCAGTGTGTGTTAAGTGCAGTAATACAGGGCATAAAGAGAAGGAAAAGAGAAGAAGTAGTAATACATAGTGGTAAGTTTGGAAATTAAGATAGCATTAAGAATGAATAACACAAGAAGTAAAAATGTTATTAAAAAGAGTCCACTAGAATGTATTTTAGCACATTTATGAGAAAGCTTTGGGAGGAATCCTGGAGGGTAATTTTTCAAAGAAAGGTAATCTGATTAAATACTCTACCCCATGGTAGTAGCCTTGGTATCAGTTAGAAAGTGGTGAAAAGTGACCCCCTAATGGAACTTTAAATTATCATACATTGTGACAGTTGATGTTATTTTTATGAAAAGAAGAAAAATGAGATCATGTGATGTATGCAGACATGTTTTTTACCCTGGAGAATAAACCTGAGTGGCAGAAAGAATGTGGCTTTGATTTGGCCCCACAGGATCCTTTAGTCCTTACTTTGGAAAGAAATAACAGGCAGAAAATAAAGAGATGCTGTTCAGCATGTAGCATAGGGCAGAGATGTTTGAAATTGGCTAAAAAGCATGAGGAAGATTGTGTTCTAGGTGTCCAAGCCTTACAGCCGAGTTACCCCAGGCCAGCTTGGGTACACTCCCCCTCACCCAACCACTCCGCACCCTGAATGAAACCCAAATGGCAGTGAGGATGAGATGAATAATCCTGGGGAGGGGACAATTTCAGAGACCCCAGTGACAACCAACACAAGGAATAAAACCAGGACAGCTTTGCCTTTAGTCACCCCTTTAAGGCAAGTAGTGGGTCCCCAAGGAGAAGCCATGTGGGTGAACTTCTGCTTTTCTACTAGTGACCTGAAGAGTTGGTGGGAAAAAGTTAAAATTTCTAGAGAAAACCCCAGCAAAGTAGCAAAACGATTTGAGTTCATAGTCAAGAATCGAGACCCAGACTGAGGTGATACTGATTTCATGCTGACAGAGCTAAGAAAACCAGCAAAAGAGTTGGTGATAAAGGTAGCCAGAGCCCATGTGCAGGGACAAATTGCTAGTGGAGCCTGACAAGGTACAGTGGACCAGCTGTTTCCTATTGTAAACCCTTTGTGGGACCCAAATGATGCAGGCAGCTGTGCAATGTTAGCCAGATACCAGGAACTAGTCAAATTTGAATTAAAAAATGCCATTCCAGAAGCAGTAAATTGGTCAGTAATATATAATGTTACACAGGGACAGCACGAGTCACCCACTGACTTTGTGAACAGGCCCTGAGCAGCTGCACGGAAACGCACAGCCCTGGATCCCTGGTCGGATATGGGAAAGCAGCAGTTCCTTTCCCTGCTGTTTGGGCAATCTAGCCCAGATGTCAGGCAGGAACTTCAGAAGCTGAAAGAGCCTGTAAAGAGAGACTTAAAGGCATTAATGAAAAAGCATAGAAGGTGTATGATAATAAAGACAGAGAAAAAGAAAAAGAACTCCCTGCAGCCATGGTGGCAGCTCTGGATCAGCTCCAGGGAGAGGACGTGGGTGGGGATGAAGCAGAGGCAGGGGCCAAAATTCCAGAGGCAGAGGAGGTTCAAACCAGCCACAGGCCAAGCTGGGGCCAAATCAATGTGCATCTTGTAAGAAAGGACACTGGAAATGCCAGTGCCCAGAGTTAGCAGACACAGTGCACAAAACTCTTGTAGCCACTCTAGATGATAAGAAATGACCAAGACTGGCAGATCTTACCCTAGCAGGCCCACTGGTTAAAATACAGCTGAAGAATGATAAGGAAGTTGAATTTTTAGTAAATACTGGAGACACATTTTCACTCTTGAATCAAGCATTGATACCCAAAAGTGAAAACTGTCTTCAAGCAAGAGGAGCCACTGGGCAGAACAATGCATTCTTCCTGAAACTACTTAAATGTAAAATTGAGAAGAAAATGGGAATACATCAGTTTCTTGATTTACCAAACTCACCCAAATCTGCCCTAGGCAGGGATTTGCTGGAAAATTTAGAAGCGACAGTTCACTTTAGAAAAAGAAAAATGAAATTTAAGGTACCTGAAGACAAATTGGTTTTAGCATTAGGACTGACAATTGACACAAGACCAACAAACAATAAGAACTCTTTAGAGTAAGTATTGAATCAGGTGTACCCAAGAGTAGGGGATACTGATAGGCCAGGAAAATCAAAACGAGCAGACCCTGTAAAAATCGAGCTACAGACAAGAGTTAGGCCAGCAGTCAGAAAGCAATAGCCTTTAAGATTAGAAGATAGGAATGGAATACAGGCAACAAGCACTAAATTCCTGACATTATAGGATTATTGGAAGAATGGGAGTCCAAATTTAATACTCCTAGATTGGCAATAAAGAAACCTAATGGAACTTAGAAACTAGTGCCAGATTTACAGGCAATTAATGATTTATGCCTGACTACCTTACTAGCTAAGCTTTGAGATGATTTAATTTGGTTTCCAGTGATAGATGTGAAAGATGCTTTCTTCTGCCTGCCACTTGCGGAAGAAAGTCAAAATATATTTGCTTTTGAATGGGAGAACCCTTGCACAGGCAGGAAAAATCAACTTAGGTGGGCAGGATTACCTCAGGGGTACAAAAACATTCCCAGTTTTTGGGAATCAATCAGCTGAAGAATTAGAGCTATGGCAATCGCGGCCTGGGGAAGGAACACTCCTACAGCATGCAGATGGTTTGTTAATTGCTACTGACACTACTAAAGAATGTTTTGAGCGGGCAGTGAACCTTTTGAATGTTCCTGGACTGAGTGGTTATCGAGTATCTGCCCAGAAAGCCCGGCTGGAGCAGCAGCTGTGGCTGTGCCCCTCCGAGGGGGTGCTCGCAGTCCCCGGCTTGCCCTGGCACAGCGAGCGGCGGGGACACTCTCCCGCTCCTCGGGAGGCCGCGAGAGCGGCTGAGGCTTTCGCCTGCTGCAGACAAGACACCGAAGCCACGCTGGCAGGAGAAGGAGAGGGGACTCCAGCTGGGGGCAAAGTCCAGCTTTATTACAGAGCTCCAAGGAGATCTGCAACCCAGGCGATCCAGAGAACTGGAAACAGAGAACTGGGCTGTGCAAGGTGCTATAAAGGGGAGGTGAACAGGGGAGGGGATGGCCCATCTGCCAATGGAATTCCAGGAGGGCATGGGGAGCAGGGAAACAGACATGTAGGGGAACCAATGGGAGTAAACCGGGGGAGGGGCCCCAGTGCCTGAGCCTATCACTCGACACGCTTGGAAGAAGTTTCTGGAGGGAAGGGATGGTCTGTGGAGTGAAAGGCAGGACACAGGGGAGGGGTTGAGGGGATGACAAGGCAGTTTTCAGGGAACCAGGGAAGGAGGCACGAGATTGACATTAAAAAGGAGGGAGGAAGCAACAAGGGCAGAACTGTTATAAGTTGCGGTGAAGAACCAACCACCAACAAGTGAGTCCAAATTAAATGTAATTTATTAATTGATAGTGCAAGCGATAATAGGCAAATTACAGCACTGAGTGAAGCCAACAAAAGGCTTGCACCCACCTGGGAGCCCTGGGTGTAGCCAGGGAGTCACTGCTCCTCCTTCGGCCCACACCACTCCGCAGTTCAGTCCTCCTTTTTATCTGTTTTTGTTGGGTGTCCCTCCAGTGTTCTCTGCGTCTGCGCCGATAGTTGCTAGGGGGTCTTATTCTGCCTTCTGGTGGTCGTCTGGATGAAGGCTCCCGTCCTCTTCCTCGAGGTCTTACAATAGCTTTGACCATATATAGGCACATAGCTACATATAGTTACACATTTGCTTAGTTAGCCTTTCAACATATTAGCTTCTGACAGTTTGTGGTTTAAGCCTTATGACATTTATTTTGCAATATATTAGCCCGTTATATTCATCTTGCAACATATTAGTTGGTCACATCTATCCTTGTGGGTTTTTTTCTATTATTGGCTTTTCCCCCTCTTATATTCTTTTTAGCAACTTGATGAACAAACTAAGACATTAACTCATTACAATTCCCCCCTTTTTCTTTTACCCATTTTGTTCATCAAATCGTCTTAATGCAAGTTGACTCAAGGTGGCTTCCTCTCCCAATTCTAGATTTTCTACCGGTTCATATTTGGTCTTGATTAAAAGGAGATGGGCTGCCTCTAACCTTCCTTTCACTATCTTAAGTATTGTATTAAATATGCAGGGTCCAAAAGTTAGCCCAAGAATTATCATAATTGCTGGTCCTGCTATTGTAGAGAGTAGGGTGGTTAACCATGGGGATTGGTTGAACCAATACTCAAACCATCCTTGTTGGGCCTCTCTTTCTCTCTTCCTTTGTGCCAGCCTTTCCCTCAATTCAGCCATTGAGTCTCGGACCACTCCGGTATGGTCCGCGTAAAAACAACACTCTTCTCTTAGAGCAGCACATAGCCCTCCTTGCTGCATGAACAAGAGGTCTAACCCTTCGTCTGTTCTGCAGGGTGACTTCTGAAAGTGAAGAGACAGATTTTTTGAGGAAGGAAATTGATTTCTCTATTCTCTGTAGGTCCTCATCAATAGTCATCTGTAGTTGAGAGAGCCCTTGCTGTTGAGTTGCAAGGGCTGAGGTACCTGTGGCTGCACCGGTAGCACCTAAACCGAGGAGCATTGCTATGGTTATTCCCGTTATTACCTCCCTTTTTTGGATTTGGTCTGGTTCTTCTAAGGGGTGATACATCTCCTCTTCCTTGTGGTACAGGACCTTTGGGACGATTAAAACTTGAATACAGAAGTCGTTAGCATTATCGAATCTATGAAGGAGTATACAGGGCATTACCCCAGATGGCTGGCAAACCCACATTCCTGATGTGGCCGGAATTGCCCATTTATAGTTCTTACTCTTAGGCATAATAAATTTGGTGCAGAAATTGCCCATCCGCTTTGCTGAGGCTGCATTACCGAAACATTTGCCTTGGCCTGTGACCTGACTTAGGGTAATTCCTCTCTGGGGAGTGTCCCACCTGCACTGGTGTGGATTCTCTGTTGTTGAGTAGTTAAAGGGGATATTGAGGGTGATACCTTCATAAAAGGGGGGCTTCACATCATAACATAGCCAGCATGATTTCGTAAGGTTTGGGTTAGATTGATTCGGTGATAAAAAGGGAGCATTTAATACACTAAGAAACGGATCGTAAAAAGCTGAAGTCTCTAAGGGATTATTAAAAGTAATGTTGTGACTAGCCGTGGCTCCCTTTTTGGGCCCACCTGCTGTAAGAATTGGATTGGGTCCAATTGGTCGGGGTACCGATGGTGAAAGTCGGACAATTTGTATGTTCACCCAAATATCGCGAAAGGCGCGACCAAATGCCGACCATACTCTTCCCATGGCCCAACTCTTATGGGTTGGTTGCAGAATTGTCACAGTATAACCCGTGCAAGTGTGCTTTCTCCCATCCCGGGGCGTATGTATCAGTTTGCTACTATCGAACAGTGGTTCGCGACAGCCACGGGGAGCGTACTTGACTTGCAGGAACTTATCAGGTTGCTGTGGTTGCCATCTATTACTTGTTACAATGGTCTCACAACCCCAATATCTGCAGTACCCGTACCCAGGATCATTACAGTAACTTTTGCCTGGGTTAGAAGCAGGACACCAATAGGTTTGGTGCAGTGCTTGTTCTCCAAAACGAGGAAATCCCAGTCGCAGGGGAAAAATGTCTTTTAATCTAAATTCAAAAGATGGGGCATCTGACGTTAGAGTTTCTTTGATAACATTTTTGTCTGAGAGGTGGCGTAGAACCCACTTAAATGGCTGGTAAGGGTCGTATTCTGTATCAGTCTGCCCTCTGCTGATTAATCTTGAAAATAAGATCACATAGAGGTACCATTGCCACTTGGATCTCATTATTGTAAGATTCCTTGAGAGTTGCTGATCTGATTGATGATTGGCTGCTTTTTCTAAAAAAACCTGGGATATACGGGTTGTGGGAGCGTTCAAGGATCCAGTCCTGCAAACAAAACCTTTATAATAGATTTAAGTGAATCTCGTATCTGCTTGAATTAGATGTTCTCCCCCCCCCTCTATATTTCTAGTTACTTACTCCTATGTTCCCTATCACAGATTTGCCAAAAAGGGTGGGGTTCTATTCTAAAGATTTTACATACTCTTTGATTTCCCTGGGGAGCTGTCCTTTTGGATTCCCGGAGTGTGTTAGTCCTCAAGGGAACTTCAGTATTCGAGAGGCAGTAAGCACGCTCCACCGTGGGTCGCAGGTCCCTTTACCTTTTCCTCTCTGCCTCACCCGTCGATCCGGTTGCATCGGGCCACGGGGTGAATCATCTTCTCGGCAGCAGAGGTATTTGCTCAGGGATCAATTTTGTTCTTGCCTTTCTCAATACGGTTCCCAATTCCTTTTTCAAAGGAGAACTGCAATAGTACCGGGCATCTATTTCCAGCAGTATTCCTTTTTACAAAGGGAGGGGTTAACTAGCATGAGAACAACATGCCTCTGAATTTAGACCCCTTAGTAAAGATTCCCTATTGCCTGTAAAAATGCATATCTTACCCACTCCCCCAAAAGCTCCCCTAATCTTAGAATGGTTTCTGTTAATTCCCATTTTAACACCCTCTATAAATACCAGCTGGAGATATTTCTTGGTGGTATTGGACCCACCACTGTTTTTGGCAAATCCTACAAACAAAGGCATACAAAAGGATAACATTCCCACCCCCAAATTCTGCAATATATCTAGCATCCATAATTTTTTGTTGGTCTTCCGGAATAAACCCGTAGGCGACATTGGCGCCAATATTTGTTCTCAGCATACGACTTAATGCTAAGTACAGAATAAGGATAAGGCACAAATACATTTTTATCACACTCAAAAGTGATTATGTGTGATTTCTTACAATAAACTAAAAGAGTAACATATGTGCAGATTTCGTTGGCGTTGACTGCCCGGTAAGCCTCTTCTCTGTTCTCGAATAATTGATGTATATTCTGAACAGACCTGGGCCCACCAATAAACGCCTCTAATTGTCTTTCCCACATAGAGTTCCTCCGGTGCTCCTGATAACACTCTGCACATAAATTATAAAATAAACGTCTAGCATAAATCCATTTTAGTGCTCGACATTTACCACATTCGAGCAGGATCCAAGGGGTACAAAAGGTGCATTTTGTACATTTTAAATATTTAAATGTTTTGAACTGTTTTGAAAAATAGTCTGATTGTATGTCTTGAAGGGTTACCCTTTCAGACTCTAAAGATAGCATATCCCTACACCATTGGAGGATTCGTTCTTCCAAGAGATTCCAGCAAAATTGCTCCCTCTCACGTGCCTCTGGACACACTCTATCATTAAGTAGGGCAGGCTGCCACATTGGTAGATCCATTTGTCCATACGGTTGTTTTGTTTCAAAGTCTCTAGGGTACAACATCTTAATATTCAGAGTCCAAGCCAAACTAGCTGAAATCTGTCCAACACATTCACTACGCTGGTTCCTGGTTTTTCCGTAGTCCCTGCCGGGAGAACCAAAAGGTCCTCTTGATCTAGGTAAGGACTAGTCTCTTTTGAGCTTAACCTTTAGATTTCCGGGCTGACTCATTACTTTCCATGTGCGCTCAGATTCAACTGGTCTCTTTACTCGACTAGCATGAGTCCACCCTTTCTCAGCTGTTCGAATGGCTGTTTCTGTGGTAAGCAATACCACATACGGACCTTCCCAACAAGGTGTTAAGGAAGCTTCTTTCCAGGTCTTAATCAACACTTGATCCCCAGGTTTGATTTGATGGAGGGCAGCATCTAAGGGAGGTCTCTGCACTAGTAACCCTTTATCACGGATCTCCCTTCTCCTATTCATCAAATGGGTTAGATATTGGTTTATCTGTACATTTTCCAGACAAGGATGATCTGCCAGTGCCTCCATGTCATATGGCATTCTATATAACATCTCAAATGGGGAAATCCCTACATCTGTCCGTAGCTGGGTACGGATATTCAGTAAGGCCAGTGGTAAACATTTGAGCCAGGACATTCTTGTTTCTATCATTATTTCAGTCAATTGCCTCTTTATTTCTCCATTCATTCTCTCTACTCTGCCCGAACTCTGAGGGTGCCATGGGGTGTGATATTGCCATTGTGTTCCTAAAGCAGTAAAAACTTCTTTTGCTACCTTGGAAGCAAAATGAGGGCCCCTGTCAGAATCTATCACTTCAATTAAGCCATATCTAGGAATTATTTCCTCAAGTATTGTTTTAACCACCACATGAGTTGTTGCTCGAGCAGTGGGAAACGCTTCTACAAAGTGGGTCAGGTGATCTACCAGGACCAATAAGTATTTGTATCATCCTACTTTAGGTAATTCTGTAAAATCTATCTGTACATGGGAGAACAGTCTATGGGCCAACTCCCTCTCCCCCATTACCCGGGACTTCTGGTGCTGTTTGTTACCCTTCTGACAGGTGAGGCACCGGTGAGTAATCTGCTTTGCCAAGTTATGCAACCCGATACACATGTATTTTATAGCAAACTGATCAATTAATGCTTGTGTGCCCCAGTGTGTTTTCTCGTGTATTGCCTGGAGTATTCTTAGGGCTAAGGCCTTTGGGACCACTTTCCTCCCATCCTGCAACAACCAACTCCCTTCTTTTTCTTGTATTCCCATCTGCTTTAATTTCTCCTGTTCCTTTGCAGAGAAGGTTAGGATATAGTTTGAGCCATGATACCAACAGAACACCTTATAGCCTCGGTCCCAAAAGTCTTCCAGCAAGCATAACAGGGGGTCTCCTCTAAATCTTTACCACATGTAGAACAATTTTCTCTAGATCTCACAATACTACGTTCTTGGAGTGTCATCAAAGCTGCTCTTTTAGCTTCCTAGTCCGCTAAATTATTCCCTCGGGTAGTGGCTCCAATTCCTGTTTGGTGGCCCCTAACATGCACGACTGCTATCTCTGCAGGGCCTCTTATGGCTTTAAGGGTTCTTCGTATTAGTTCCTCATGAATTAACCCCTTGCCCTGGGAATTGATTAATCCCCTTCCCTCCCAAATCTTTCCAAAGGTGTGCACGATGCCAAACGCATATTTAGAATCTGTATAGATAGTTCCGGTTTTGCCCTTAGGCCGTTCCAAAGCTTGTAAGACAGCGTAGAGTTCGCACGCCTGGGCTGACCAGCTAGGGCTTGAGGGTCCTGATTCTACCACTGAAAGGGTTTTGCCATCCACTATTGCATACCCTGACCTTCTTTTCCCTTCCACTACTCGAGAGGATCTGTCCACAAACAGCCTATCTCCCATTTCTAACTCCTCTTCTTCTAGGTTGGGGCGAACTTTTGTTTGTTCCTCGATGTTCTGCAGACAGTCATGAATGAGTTCTTCTTCAGGTTCCCCGTAAAGGAAGGTTCTGAAGGGATGTAGTGCCTAATTTTAATTTTGGGGATGCTATTTGTATCCCTTCATATTTCAAGAACCTCGCATCCGTGATCCACTTTTCAGCCTTTTGTTGTAAAACTCCCCTAATATTATGTGGAGATGGTACATGCAGCTCTGCTCCAAAGGTAACCTTGCTGGCTTCCTCCACCAATAGCGCTGCTGCCCCTATTACTTGGAGACAAGTTGGCCATCCCCGACTAACAGGATCCAATAATTTGGAAAGATATGCCACAGGCTTTTTGCTCCCTGCCCAATTTTGTACTAACACCCCATATGCAGTGCTTTCATCCATACTGACAAACAGATAAAAAGGCTTTCTGAGGTCGGGGAGGCTGAGAACCGGAGCGTTCACCAGCTCCATCTTTAATGTGTCCAGTCGTTCCTCATCTTCCTTAGACCACTTAACTAGTCCCTCCTTTGTGAGCTTATCATACAGGAATTTGGTTTTCCTACTAAAATTTTCAACCCACTGTCTACAATATCCAAATAGCCCCAACAGTTGTCTAACTTGCCTTTTACTCCTTGGGGCACGAAGGGAGAGTATACCCTGGACCCTGTCAAGATCCAACTTTTTTGTTCCCTCAATTAACCTGTGTCCTAAATATTTTACCTCTTTTTCTACAAACTGAAATTTAGATTTTGAAACTTTTAGGCCTTTTAGACTAAGGAAATTTAACAACTTTATACTTCCCTTTCTTATTGATTCTTCCTCTTTTCCTGCTATTAGCAAATCGTCCACATACTGAATTAAGGTGGTCCCTTCCTTGGGATGATATTCCTGCAGGATCTGTTCTCATCTTGTCTGAACAGATTAGGGGATTCTGTAAATCCCTGGGGCAATACTGTCCATCGAAGTTGTTGCTTGCAGTGTGTGTCTGGGTCTTCCCATTCAAATGCAAAAAAATCTCGTGATGTTTCCTTAAGTGGGCAAGCCCAAAATGCATCCTTAAGGTCTGCCAGGTGTAATACCTGTCCTCAGGCCCAAGTTTACTGAATAAGGTATATGGATTAGCTACCACAGGGAACCTTTCAACTGTTCTTTTATTAATTTCCCTCAAATCATGTACTAACCTATAGCTCCCATCCGATTTTTGAACAGGTAGTATGGGAGTATTGAAGGGTGACATGCAAGGTTCAAGCAACCCCTGCCGCAATAGCCATTCAATTTCTGGTTTTAATCCCTTCCTCCCTTTGCTGGATAGAGGGTATTGCTTTACCCTGATAGGAGTTTCGGGATTTTTAATGGTTACCTCAAAAGGAGAAATATCCAATCTGCCTACAGTGTCTGGAGTGTACCAAACTTCTGGGTTAATTTCTTCTTCATCACTGATCCTTAAAGGGCATAATTTTACACTTAATTTATCTTCAATTATCTCCACCCCTATTCCTAATTCAATCATAAGGTCCCGCCCCAAAAGATTATAATCGGCATCTGGGACCAACAATAAGGACCCTATTCCTATTTTAGAAGGCCCTTCAATTACCACATCTTTTATCATAGGTACACCAAAGGGTTCCCCCTTAGCTCCCACTACCTGCACTACTTCTGCAGACAGATTACATCCTTTAGGGAGGGTTTGTACCGTAGATCGTTCGGCACCCGAATCCACAAGGAATTCGTATACCTGTTGCTGGGGACCTATTTTAAGCTTTACCAGGGGCTCTGTTGTTTCTCTTTTCCCCAGCAAGTAGAGCCCCTGACACCCCTAGTCCCGAAACTGTTTCTCGTCTGCTTGCCTTTCGCGGCATTCCCGTCTCATGTGTCCTTTCTTCCGGCAGTAATAGCAAACGACCCCACCCCCCTTTTCTCTTGTTTCATCTTTCTTTTGCATACCTGGAACCCTCTGACTCATTTGACCCTCTCGTACTGCTTCTACCATTATCCTCATTTGCTTGTGACTTTGATCCTCCCTTCTAACATACACCTTCTGGGCCTCCCTTAACAACTCATCTAAGCCTCTGTCCTGCCAATCCTCCATCTTCTGTAGCTTCTTTCTAATATCCACCCATGCCTTGGCTACAAATTGCATTTTCAGCAAAGCTTTCCCAACAGGAGGGGGTGGTGCATCAGGATTTTGTAGGGGGGGTAAATAAGGTGGAGGAGAAAGATCAGGCATTTCCCAATTATCTCCTGATCTCTTCTTCTTTTTTCTTAGATTTTAGTACAAATAGGGAAAAACGGGTCTCACCAACAATCCACAGGGCAGCATATTCACTTCCCTCTGCACTAAATGGTTCCTTTGAATTAACATATGTGTTCAGGGCTTGACAGATCCAATCCTCAAATGCTCCAAACACAGGCCAGTAAAGGCTATCTGTCCTGATTTGTTTCCCTCCCCAAACCTCCATACAGTAATGGATCATTTTTGCTCGGTCCTTCCCCCTTCTGGAGGGATAAGCATCCCAGAACTTAATCATCAAGCCTAAAGGGCTATCTGGAGGTATTGAGGGGAGCCCTATACGAGGTCCTTTCTTTATGGAATTAGGGGGCTTGCTCTTCCCTGTCCCATCTTCCGGAGTGTCTTTAGAGGGTTTACTCTCCCCTTGTCCCCTCCCGGAGCGTCTTCTTCCACACACTCTCTCACTTCCCCCCGGTTTGTGGCCCAGTCCCTCGCGGGTACTTGGGAACCGCACTATAAGGGGTCCGCACTCGCACCGTCCAGAGGACGTCTCACACACCGCACTCCGGGAGTGCCACACTCCGGGATCCCAACCCCAACCGGACGCTACCCAGGGCTTATACTCACGCTCCTCACCGCGTCTTGTCAGGGCTTCGTGCACAAAGATTATGGGGTTGCCGGCCTTCAATTTGCCTATTATCAAATTTGGGTTCGTCGGTCGGGGGTCCTGGAGAATGGCAACCTTGGGGCCACCGTGAGGTGGGGCGCCTCCCCGACAGGTTCTCTTCTCCAAGAATTTTCCCGATCCGAGTCATGGCACCAATTTGTTATAAGTTGTGGTGAGGAACCAACCCCTGACAAGTGAGTCCAAATTAAATGTAATTTATTAATTGATAGTGCAAGCGATAATAGGCAAATTACAGCGCTGGGTGCAGCCAACAAAAGGCTTGCACCCACCCGGGAGCGCTGGGTGTAGCCGGGGAGTCACTGCTCCGCCTTCGGCCCACACCACTTGGCAGTTCAGTCCTCCTTTTTATCTGTTGTTGTTGGGTGTCCTTCCGGTGTTCTCTGCGTCTGCGCCGATAGTTGCTAGGGGTCTTATTCTGCCTTCTGATGGTCATCTGGACGAAGGTTCCCGTCCTCTTCCTCGAGGTCTTACAATAGCTTTGACCATATATAGGCACATAGCTACATATAGTTACACATTTGCTTAGTTAGCCTTTCAACATATTAGCTTCTGACAGTTTGTGGTTTAAGCCTTATGACAGTTATCTTGCAATATATTAGCCCATTATATTCATCTTGCAACATATTAGCTGGTTACATCTATCCTTGCGGTTTTTTTTCTATTATTGGCTTTTCCCCCTCTTATAGTCTTTTTAGCAACTTGATGAACAAACTAAGACATTAACTCATTACAATTCCCCCCTTTTTCTTTTACCCATTTTGTTCATCAAATCGTCTTAATGCAAGTTGACTCAAGGTGGCTTCCTCTCCCAATTCTAGATTTTCTACTGGTTCATATTTGGTCTTGATTAAAAGGAGATGGGCTGCCTCTAATCTTCCTTTCACTATCTTAAGTATTGTATTAAATATGCAGGGTCCAAAAGTTAGCCCAAGAATTATCATAATTGCTGGTCCTGCTATTGTAGAGAGTAGGGTGGTTAACCATGGGGATTGGTTGAACCAATACTCGAACCATCCTTGTTGGGCCTCTCTTTCTCTCTTCCTTTGTGCCAGCCTTTCCCTCAATTCAGCCATTGAGTCTCGGACCACTCCGGTATGGTCCGCGTAAAAACAACACTCTTCTCTTAGAGCAGCACATAGCCCTCCTTGCTGCATGAACAAGAGGTCTAACCTTCGTCTGTTCTGCAGGGTGACTTCTGAAAGTGAAGAGAGAGATTTTTCGAGGAAGGAAATTGATTTCTCTATTCTCTGTAGGTCCTCATCAATAGTCATCTGTAGTTGGGAGAGCCCTTGCTGTTGAGTTGCAATGGCTGAGATACCTGTGGCTGCACCGGTAGCACCTAAACCGAGGAGCATTGCTATGGTTATTCCCGTTATTACCTCCCTTTTTTGGATTCAGTCTGGTTCTTCTAAGGGGCGATACATCTCCTCTTCCTTGTGGTACAGGACCTTTGGGACGATTAAACTTGAATACAGAAGTCGTTAGCATTATCGAATCTATGAAGGAGTATACAGGGCATTACCCCAGATGGCTGGCAAACCCACATTCCTGATGTGGCCGGAATTGCCCATTTATAGTTCTTACTCTTAGGCATGATAAATTTGGTGCAGAAATTGCCCATCCGCCTTGCTGAGGCTGCATTACCGAAACATTTGCCTTGGCCTGTGACCTGACTTAGGGTAATTCCTCTCCGGGGAGTGTCCCACCTGCACTGGTGTGGATTCTCCGTTGTTGAGTAGTTAAAGGGGATATTGAGGGTGATACCTTCATAAAAGGGGGGCTTCACATCATAACATAGCCAGCATGATTTCGTAAGGTTTGGGTTAGATTGATTCGGTGATAAAAAGGGAGCATTTAATACACTAAGAAACGGATCGTAAAAAGCTGAAGTCTCTAAGGGATTATTAAAAGTAATGTTGTGACTAGCCGTGGCTCCCTTTTTGGGCCCACCTGCTGTAAGAATTGGATTGGGTCCAATTGGTCAGGGTATCGATGGTAAAAGTCGGACAATTTGTATGTTCACCCAAATATCGCAAAAGGTGCGACCAAATGCCGACCATACTCTTCCCGTGGCCCAACTCCTATGGGTTGGTTCAGAATTGTCACAGTATAACCCGTGCAAGTGTGCTTTCTCCCATCCCGGGGCGTATGTATCTGTTTGCTACTATCGAACAGTGGTTCGCAACAGCCACGGGGAGTTTACTTGACTTGCAGGAACTTATCAGGTTGCTGTGGTTGCCATCTATTACTTGTTACAATAGTCTCACAACCCTAATATCCGCAGTACCTGTACCCAGGATAATTATAGTAACTTTTGCCTGGGTTAGAAGCAGGACACCAATAGGTTTGGTGCCGTGCTTGTTCTCCAAAACGAGGAAACCCCAGTCATAGGGGAAAAATGTCCTTTAATCTAAATTCAAAAGATGGGTCGGTTGATGTAATAGTTTCTTTGATAACAATTTTGTCTGAAAGGTGGTGTAGAACCCACTTAAATGGCTGGTAAGGGTAGTATTCTGTATCAGTCTGCCCTCTGCTGATTAATCTGGAAAATAAGATCACATAGAGGTACCATTGCCACTTGGATCTCATTATTGTAAGATTCCTTGAGAGTTGCTGATCTGATTGATGATTGGCTGCTTTTTCTAAAAAAAACTGGGATATACGGGTTGTGGGAGCGTTCAAGAATCCAGTCCTGCAAACAAAACCCTTAGATTTAAGTGAATCTCGTATCTGCTTGAATTAGATGTTCTCCTCCCCCCTCTATATTTCTAGTTACTTATTCCTATGTTCCCTATCGCAGACATCTTTCATGTCTTTTCATCCTTTCTTAGGATTTTTCCTTGTGAGAAGCTGCAGTTTCATCAACCAAAAGTAAACAGTGGTTATCTGCTGCTGTGGAATGCAACAGGTAGACCTGGGATTGGTCTCCTGTGGATGTTTGGATTTACTGACCACTCATGGCAGAGCTGGCTCTTGCTCTGTCTGAGACACAGATCTTTGTTATTCATTCTTGTCTATTCTTAGCTTAGCTAGCTTCTGAAGAAACCTTTTCCTTTCTATTTCTTTTTAGTATAGTCTTAATGTAACATATATCATAAAATAATAAATCAACCCTTCTGATCATGGAGTCAACATTCTCGTCTCTTCTTCATCCTGAAAACCCTTGTGACCACAGTCACATGGAGTTGCTGGGACGCGGGAGCGCGACCGTCCCAGCGGCCGCAGCGCTGTCAGGCAGTGCCTGCACGCTGGGCGCGCTTCCGGTGGCTCTGGTCTCCCCAGAAGCGGGGAATCAGGCAGACCCTGCCTCAGACCCAGTCAGAAACCCAACCAAGTGAGACCAGAGGCAGGGGCCCCTTCCTGTCCCTCTGGGGCACGGCTGCAAAACAGCCGCTGTGTCTTCCTGCGCCTGTGTCTGGGCTGTGCTGAGCCCAGAGCCGGCCAGCTTGTGCTCTGCTGTGCCAAGAGCATTCTGGGCAGGCAGGCAAAAGTGCTGCGTGCACAGTGGGGAAGGGGCTCACAAGAGCCTCCTGTGGGAACAGGGCTCCGCTCCCTGGCTGGGAACAGCCTGGTTTTGCTGCCGTGAGCGCAGGCAGGAGTTCAGGCACTTGAATGGGCAGCGGACACCTATTGTTTCTAGGGGGCCTGGGGCTGTGCGCCACAAGGGACGCGAGGAAACAGACTCGGGAGAAGGAAGGTGAGCTCGATCTGTGCAGTGCCTGTGCTACAAGGTGCAGAAGTAATTCAGCCTTGCCAGGGTTTCCTAAGTGTGTGTTGGTGTTGGCCGGGAAATGCACATATTTGGGGAAATGGAGACATTTGGGGAAATGCCTTTGGAAGAGAGGGGCTTGCTTCTCAAGCAAAGTGCTTCCCCAGGAGCCCCCAGTGAGGTAGGTGCAGGCTGTCTCCCTTTGGCTCCCTGCCCCCCTTTCGTCCTTGAGGCCCCTTGCACTTGGCAGAGGGACGTGGGAAGGGAGAAGGCTGTGAGGAGCAGCTTTGGCATCTGCCTGGGTCTGCAGAGACCAAGCCAAGCACCAGTGGCGGCAGGGTGTGTCCCGCCCCTTTCAGCACAGGTCAGAGAGGGATGATCTCTGTCCAGCCGAGAGCCCCAAATGCCTCTCAGAGAGCTGTGAATTCAAAGGCCTTTATGCACACATTGATGCCATCTTCCCTATCTGCTGTGTTTGAACTCTTGGCAAGAGGCGTTTGCCTCTTGCTTGCTGGAAGCTGCTCTGCTCCAGGGCCGGCACCAAGCTGGGCTGTGCGGGCACCGTGGAGAGTCCTTCCCCGAGCACTTGGCAGGTCGTGGTGTTTCCAGGGCTGTGTTAGACACTCGGGGCAATGGATTCCTTCCAAGCGGGGGCAGCTAGGGTGGGGAGGGGGTGGCCCTGGGGCACATGGCAGCATGTCCCTTTGTGACACGGTGCAGCGGGGTGACCGTGGAACCGAAAGGGACAGCGTGTCTGAGCAGCCCTTTGTGACACGCGCTGACATAGGGGCTGGCACGGCGCAGCCACGCCACAGTGCTCGGTGCACGCAACGGGACAGGAGGTGACAGAGCGGTGCTGTGAGGTGTCCCCACACAGCCGGCTCGTTGGTTGCTGACCCGGAGCTCTTCCGAGGCGTTCCTCCTGTGGCTGGCCTCACAGCCAGACCTCGGGATTCGGTGACTTGGAGCTCTTCTGAGTCATCTCCCATCCCTGCGGCCGGTGCCCTCGTGGCCAGGCCGTGGGACTTGGTGACCTCCATCGTTCACCAGGTGTCTCCTGTCATTGTGACAGGAGACCTCGAGTGCAGGACTTGCTGTCCTGTAGCCTTCCTGAGGCTCCTCTGTTGCAGGTGCCCGCAAGGCACAACTGCAGCATTCGCTGACTCTGGCCTTGGCCGAGGCATTTGAAAGTGCCCTCGAGGTCAGAGAGCGGGATGGCGGGCAGAGTGCTCAGCCTGTTCAAGGGGCTGCGGGGCAAGAAAAGCAAAGGCCCTGCAGCTGCCCCAGCGCAGCAGCCTGCAGAGCCAGAGCAGTTGCAGCCGCTGCAGGACGGTGAGTGGCAGAGCCGGGCCGCAGGGCCGGTGCCTGCAGCCGGCCTGGCCCCATCCCATCCCATTCCATCCCATCCCATCCCATCCCATCCCATCCCATGCCATCCCATGCCATGCCATGGCATGCCATCCCATCCCATGCCATGCCATGCCATCCCATGCCATGCCATGCCATGCCATGCCATGCCATGCCATCCCATCCCATCCCATGCCATGCCATGCCATCCCATCCCATCCCATCCCATCCCTGTCCTGTCCTGTCCATGGATAGGACAGAAGCTGGGCTGAAGCACCTGGCAGCCGTGCTCCATCCCCCGGGGCATCCTGAGGCTCTCCCTGCCTGGGCGGTGCAGGGCTGGGCTGTGTTCTCTGGCCTCTCCCGCAGCCCCTCAGCTCTGGCTGCGCTTGCTCTTTGCCAGATGCAGCCAAGGACCCGACAGAGGAACAGGAAGCCGCCCGTGGCCGCTTCGGCAGAACGGCGCAGGTACCTGCAGCCATCCCCACCTGGG
Source organism: Agelaius phoeniceus (assembly GCF_051311805.1). NCBI lineage: Eukaryota > Metazoa > Chordata > Aves > Passeriformes > Icteridae > Agelaius > Agelaius phoeniceus. The sequence goes on along the minus strand of NC_135272.1, from coordinate 1,910,253 downwards.
CTGGGCCTGCTGGCACTGCTCAGCCAAGCAGCAGGCTTGGAGCGCTCCATGGATTCTCCCTCCCTTGCTGCCCTTCTCCTGCGGACCCTCTGTGAATTCATCACGTGCCTTTGGCAGGAAGAGACCGCCGGTGCGGGCACGGGCATCTTGGAGAACCTTCCATTCCTTGATGCCGAGACCGGTGCTGCCATGCTGGATTTGCTTGTGGAGAAGGGTGTCTCCAATCCAGCGCGAGTAAGCAGCCTGGGGCAAGGGCTCATTGGCCCCAGCAGTGGTGCGGCGCCTTGAGCCGGTTCTGCCGGCCTCCCTTGGCCTTTGAGGCCCGGCCCGATGCGTTTGGAAGGGAAGCACTTCTCAGGGGAAGTTGCTGCTCTGGCACCTCTGCCAGTCTGCCCGTGCCTTCTGCAGGTGCCCGCCATGGTGAGGTCCATCCACCAGTGGCTCACGGCCAATGAGGCTGCTGGGCACAGGCTGGACAAGGCCCTTCTGGAGCTGACCGAGGAATACCCCAGTGACGTGCTGATCACCCTCTTGCGCTGGGCCCCATCGTGTGACAGGTGGGGCAGCCCCACGTGCCTTGAGGGCTTGGGCTTCACCGGCCCGTCACCCTGTAGAGCCTGTCCTTGCTGACTGCCAGACAGGCAGGGAGTTGCAGGATCCTCTGGCTCCTCTGTTTTCCAGTGCGGCCATGGCAGCTCCTGAGCCTGGTGCCATGCTCCCTCCCTGCCCCTCGGGGCCCCTGTACCCACGTGGGCTGGCTGGCCGCTGCCGGCCAGGGGCAGTGGGCAGAGGCAGGGCTCAGGGCCAGCGCGGGCCCCTGCAGCTGCCCAGGCCACGGCGCTGTGGCCGAGACAGCCCTGACACAGAGCTCTGACCCCACAGAGCTGCCGCCACCATGTGGGCAACCATCATGTCCTCGAGCAGGACTGCGGAGCCGGCGCTGCAGCTACTCCTCGATGTGCTGAGCGCCTGGCCAGTGAGCAGCGTGTCCACCTCCGATGGGGACGACGCAGGAGTCTTTGCCCTGGCTGTGAGTTTCTGGAGCTGGCCTTTGCCAGCCCCTAGGCCAGCACTCCAGCAGCCAGCTCTCTGTCCTCCCGCCAGCTGCATCCTTCTGCCTCAGAGACCGCGCTGAATCCTGCCTTAGGGGCAGGCTTCAGGGGCACCAGGCCGGCTGTTTCCCCCCCTTGTCTCCCCCAGCCTCTCCCTCGCATGCTCGGGCCCTGCCACGTGCATGTCTTGGCCACTGAGCCTTGTCTCTGGCTCTTTTATTTCTTGCAGGCAACCGTGGCGCTGTGGAGAGTCTTCAATCTGGCCTGGCGCTCGCCTGTCGTGCTGGAGTATTTCCCCAGTCTCTTTCTGAGTCTGCTCTTCCAAGCGTACATCAGCATGCAGGAGATGCCAGAAGAGGTTGAGACCTTCTGGAAGGGATGCCAGGAGCAACACGGCCTCTCCGCCAAGCCCAACAGGTGCTCCATGCCAGTCCTCCCAGCCTCCCCATGCCTCCCATGCCCCCAGGGCAGGAGCCAGGGCTCCCAGCGTGACCTGGCCTTTGCTTTGCACACAGCTTTGCCCTGCAGACCCTGAAGGCCCTGCTCTGCCAAATGCGCTATGAGCACGCGGTGCTGTCCATGGAACGCAAGCGCGCCTGGGACACGCTGCTCTGTGCCGACACCCACCACTGCGCAGTGGGTCTGCTGGCCAGGTGAGACCTCGTTCTCCCCACCGCCCCTCTCCTTTGTGCCCGCAACGCCCCACACAGTCCCCGTGGTCATGGGCGGCAGGGCCTTGTCACCGAGGGAGGGATGAGCAGACTGGAAAAGGCCAGCACAGGAGGGTGCCCGGGAATGGCCGCCTCCCAAAGCGCCCCTGGGGTGCTCGGCAGGAGACCAGAGCTCTGCCAGTCAGCCCTGGGAGAGCTTTGCCCGCCCGGCCCAGGAGCAATGGTGCCTTTTTCTCCCTGCCAGGGAGATGCGCCATGTCTCCATCATCTGGTGTTGCGACATGGCATCCCGCCTCTTTGACCTGCTCAGCCAAGGCATTTCAGACTGGGAACTGCCCGCCCTGGCCTTCCTGGTGGAGGTGAGCCCCGTGGCCAGCGCTGCCTGGCTGAGCTGCCTCCCAGCCCTCTGCCCTCTTGTAGCCGCAGCTGCCTGGGACGCTGCACCAAGCCCTTTGCTGCTGCCTTGGCTCGGCCCTGTGCCCTTCTGAGCTCCTGCCAGCTGGGCACCTCTGTGCCTGCTCTGTGCCTTTCAGGTCCTGGATTGCCTGGACTTGAGCCAATGCGGTGAAAAAGTCATGGAGATCTTGACAAGGCACCTGCAGAGCGAGTCCAGGCAGATGCGTCGCGTGGCGCTGCGAGGCCTCGTGGGGCTCACCTCGATGGTGAGAAGGAGGCAGCAGCTGAAGCTGTGCTGCCAGCGTGGGGCTGGGGCAAGCAGCCCCTTGGGCTTAGCTGGGCTTTGGCAGCTGTGCCAGCTGCTCCCAGCTCTCCAGGGTTGCTGTTCAGCTGCCTGAGTGCTTCGGGACAGGCCTTCGGCCTCTGAGCCCTGCAGCAGCAGCAGCAGAAGCAGCAGCAGCAGCAGCATGGGGTTGCCCAGCCTTGTTTTGCACACAGGATCCAAGCATGTACAGCCTGACTGAAAGCCTTGGGAAGCTACTGTGGGATAGAGATGAAGACATCGTTGAGATGAGCCTCGTTGTGCTCAGCTTCCTGCCGCTGCAAAAAGACCTGGCAATAGCCAGCCCCATGGCCCTGCAGCTGGCTGAGGCGCTCTGGCACCTCTTTGACAATGTGAGGCTCTGTGCCCCCAGCCACGGGCACTCGGGTGGCGCCTTGGGCCTGGGCACAAGGGGGCCTGGAGCAGCTGATGTGGAGGGCTTTTGCTTCCTTTCCAACAGGACAAGAGCCTTGTGCGGCTGCTCTCCATTGGCCTCTTCCAAGACGTGATCACGCTGGTAGTGGCAAAGGGAGAAAAGGCCCTGAAGAAGCACGTGAGCCAGAGCCTGCTCCCACTCTTCTTCCACTGCCACGATGAGAACGGGCGTGTGGCACAGGTGAGGCCTCCTGGGTGTCCCCATGGGAGGGGGCTCAGCTGTCTCCCCAGCCCCTGGCACCTGAGGGGCTCCAGCCTCCTCCTGGCCTTGGCACAGAGATGCGGGTCCTGTGCCCTGGGCTGCGGTGCCATCTCTGGGTCTCTGCTGCTCTGCAGGCCTCTCGGGAAACACTGCTTTCTGCAGTTAGGTTCCTGAAGAGGAAGGATCTCAAGCAGCTGCTGAAGACGGATCAGATGTGGAGATTTGCCGAGTGCTTGGTAAGGACCGGCTGGAATGCCCAGCCCGATGCCTGGAGAAGCCGCCTGCCCCGGCGCCTGTGGCTGCTGGCCGGGCCTCAGGGCTCCGTGGGCGGGGGGCGAGCAGTGCCGGCCGTAGGGGGCGCCCGACCCAGGGGCAGGGCCCGCATCAACCCTTTCCCTCCGTGCCCTGCCGCTCTCTGCAGCTGGCAGAGGACAGGAGCCGAGCGGCCGAGCGCCTGCGCCAGGCCCTGCCGTACCTGCGGAGCGCACAGGAGCCCCTGCGAGAGGCGGCCGTCAGGTTCATGGGTGAGCCCCAAGCCCGGCTCCCGCCCCGCCCTGCCCCGCCCCGCCGCAGCTCGGCCCCAGCCCCGCCCCGCTCGGCCCCAGCCCCGCCTGCTGTCCCGGCAGCAGGATCCGGGCGCGGGCAAGTGCAGCCCCCGCTGGCCTGGGCATTGCTGCTGCCGCCCTCTGGCAGCCGTGCCCTCGGGCGGCAGCGTGCGCCAGGGGCCCGGGCTGAGCCCTGCCAGGCCAGCAGGGCGTGTGGCCTCAGAGCTGGCAGCGGCCGTGTGCGGCAGCTGTGGCTCTGAAGGCAGGACACGCTCTGTGTTCGCCAGGGATGGCCGGGCGCTACCTGACAGGGCAGCAGCCGGAGTTCCGCATCATCTGCAGGGGTGAGTGAGGCCTGCGGGCTCCCGCCGGGGGCTGCCGCTGGCACCTGCGTTCCCTGGCCCGCCCGCCCACGGCTCCGCTCCCTGCGCGCCCCAAGGGCAGCGTGGCCACAGCACAGACACCTTGCAGGGGCCTGCGGGACATTCCTGGCCAGCAGCTGCCAGCTCGTCCTTCTTGTCTCCTGCTTCCTCCAGGCTGCCTCCTCCAGGCTGTGGCATGGACGAGGCTGGAGGCCCTCCCCAGCTGCGCGCAGATCCAGCCTCTGACTGTGCCTCTGTTTCTCTTTCTGCAGCCCTTCAGGACATGACGGATGACTCCAGCCCAGCCATCTCATGCCTGGCGCTTCAAGCTCTGTACATCCTTTTAGCTGTACAGAGCGTTCCCTCCTCCCGACTGCAGAAGATGCAAGACCAACTGCGCCGCCTCTGGCAGTTGCGGCCTTTCCTGTGTGGCCGCGGCTGAGTGTCCTGCCGCGGCGCTGCGGAGAACTGATCCGGGAGGCTGCGTCTGCTGGGGCCACCTGAGCCTGCGGGGAACACCTCTCCTCTGCCAGCACTTCCTTTCCCTTCACCCACTAGAGGAACATTAAATTGCTGTTGTTGGATAGCTGGCTGTCCAGGAGCTTTCTCTCGGTGCAGAGTGTCTTCAGGCCAACCGGGAAGAGGGCAAAAAGGCTGCTTGCTCTCAGCCACTTGCCCAAGCGTGCGCTGTGGAAGGGAAAGTGGCCAAACGGCCCTTGGCCTTTGGTGCTTCCTGCAGGAATGTTTTTGGTCCTTTCAGGACAGGCGCTCCAGCTCTAGCCCGTATTCCCCCAAGTGAGTTTCCAGGTGCAAGTTCAGACGTGCAGCCCCAGGCCCTCCACAAACACAAGCTTCCCGCTGCCTCTTCACCTGCCTCAACTCCTGCCTGCACTCACAGCACCAAAACCAGGCTGTTGTCAGCCAGGGACCAGAGCCCTGTTCCCGCAGGATGCTCTTGCCAGCAGCTTCCAGGACTCTCTGCTGTGCACGCAGCGCTTTTCATGCCCGCTCCCAACAGGCTTTAGAATGCAGAGCACAGCTTGGCTGGCTCTGCTGTTTTGTGGCCATGTCCAAGAGAGACTGGAAGGATGCCCTGCCTCTGCTCTCCCTTGGTTGGCTTTCTGGCTGGCTCTGAGCCCGGGGCTGCCGTTCCTCACTTGTGGGGAGCAGAAGCACAGCCGGGATCCTGGCACTGCCTGGCAGCGCTGCGGGCACCGGCACGGCTGCGTGTCCGAGTCTCGGGCACCGTGCTGCTGCTTCATTTGCCCTCAGGCACAGCCAGATCTCCCTGCTAAGCCTGGATGCTCTCTGCTTCTGCCCTCTTCCTCATCCTGTGCAGGGATGGAGCGCTGCTGTGCTTTCAGGAAACTATTCTTGAAAACTTCCAACATTCCAAGCTCCTTTGCCCTCCATGGATGCTTGTCATGGAATCCCTCACAGCTGACTTCAGAGCATATTCAGGTTGCCTCTTCCAAGATCCAGGGGCTCCAATGTGCTCCGCAAGATCTGGAAGTGCACGGTGCACTGGAACTTCACCTTCAGCACAGGGACCTTTCCAGCCTGACCTGCCCTCGTTCCTCTGGCTCTGTGCACAAAACAGGGCCTGGAAGAGAACAGCAGCAGGGGCCTTTGTGTCCCAGGGCCCCGGGTTTGCTTCAGCTCCACAGGGATTCAGGAAAAGTGAAGAAGCCAAACTGTTCATTAATGGAAGGCAAAGCAAAGGGATGAGCTGGGAGGGAAAAAGGGGATGGGCAGTGTCTGAGGGCTGGAGGGAGGGAGCTGTCAACAGGTAGGAAGCGTGGAGGGAGAAAATGGTGATGGACAGGCTGAGGGCAGAGCTATCAAAAGGGAGGAATAGTGGAGAGAATAAAAGGTGATGGGCAGTGTCTGAGGGCTAGAGGGAGGGAGCCGTCTACAGGACATGCAGGGAGAGGGCTGAAGCCACAAGAACTGTGCCCACCATCAGCTGTGCCAGGACTTCCAGCAGCGCTGAGCGGTGATGTCGTCTTTAGTGTCTCCTGGTGCTATTCTTGGGATACTGGTTCACTGGATCCAGAAGATGTCCCTAATTCTTGAGCTCATTGGGGAAACTGGGCTTGATTTTCCAGGTCAGAGCATGATGGGCTGGCACGTTGCCTCCAGGCTTGAAAGACTGAAAGAGAGAAGACCAGAGGCATGGCAAAAGCCCAGATCTGCGGGAATCCTACAAGACCTTCTGAACAGGGCCATCCAAGCCAGAAGGGAGTAGGAGACATTGGAATCAGCTGGGAGGTCTTGCTGGAATAAATGAAAAGGGCAGGAGATTTTTTCTCCTTTTTAGTGCCTTTATTAAGGTCAGCTTGGGTGGGGGCTCGATGGGTCGTGCGCACGCCGCCGCCACTGCTCCCAGGAGTGTCAGGGAGGAGGAGGATGCAGCTCTGTCCCCTGGTGTGCAGGCAGAGCCGGGGCTTCCGCCCTCACCAGAGCACCAGGAGATTCCCATTTTCGATTTAACATTTGAGGTCTTCTTTCTAGCTGACATCTCTGGGTTAGGGTGAGAGGTTCAAAGGTCTTAGCACACCCTGGATTCAGTTGCTTACCCTTAGACATCACTTAGATTGTTTAATTCAGTGCTGGCTCGTTGTTTGAGGGGTGTTTCTTTGCTGGACTTGGCCAAGTGTTTCTACATTTGCATCCAAGCTCTGATGTCACTCCCTCCTCACAGTCCCGGGTGCCATTTTCCAGGAAGCAGCAGGGGTGATACCTGACGAAGGGGGATTTCTAACAATTAAACTATTAACAACAGGTAATTAAAGAATAATACTCTTAACAACAGGTAATTGCAAAATGAAACTATTAACAATAAGTAATTAAAGCTCTAACTTAGTAGCAATTGGTTCAACTTGTTGACTCTAAACCTTTTAAAAATGGACAACTTTTTACTCCTTACACTCAGGACAAAGAAATGGCTGGAGTGGGCAGAAACCTATCCCTAAACTCTGGACCACTCAATGTGCCTATTGTAAGAAAGAAAGGCATTGGAAGAGAGACTGCCTGCAACTCAAAGCCAAGGTGGTTGAAGAACTGGAGGGCATCCCCCCAGAAAACCCTCTGGTCAAAAGAGAACTGGGAGAAAAGATGAGGTAAATGAAATGTCTGGTGAATGCGGCTGCCACACATTCTGTATTAAAGTTGGAAGAAATTGATCCTGGTAAAGTTGTGAATGTTATTAGAGCCACAAGTCAACAGCAGAAGGTATCCTTTCTAAAACCACGATCTTATGAACTGGGAAACACAGTAGGAATACATCAGTTCCTACATATGCCTACGCCCCCAAAACACCTCATTGGAAGGATTTGTTGGAGACATGAGAATGTTGTAACAGGTTCCAACAGGCTGAAATGTAGTTTAGCCCTGGAGGAGTTCAGATCAAAGTCAATGACCAACAAATAATCATGTTCTAAGTCTAGCTCTCATTACAGCCTTGTCCAAATCAGAAGAGACACAGAAGAAGTTCTTAGTCAGCTTTGTCTTAAAGTCTGGGTGGATGGGACCCCTGGTAAGGCCAAAGCAGCACGAGCTGTAATCATTAGACTTAAACCTGGAACATGACCAATAAGAATTAAACAATATCCACTTAAGGTGGAAAACATAAAAATTGCTAAGCCTATCATAGATAATTGTCTAAAATTTGGGTTGTTACTGGAATATGAATCTGAATAGAATACACCCATTTTACCCATATTATTGCGTTACAATAGGTAGATGATCTACTTTTAGCCACTGAAACTTAAAAAGACTGGAATGGACAGTAAGCCTATGAAATGACCTGGGACTAAGTGGATACAAGGCATCCAGAAATCAAGCTCAAATAATCAAACAGGAAGCCATTTACCGAGGATACAAAATATCCCAAGCGCAGCAGGGACTAAGACAGGACGGCAAAGGGACCACCCACGGAACCCCACTCCCTACTAATGCCAAAGAACTGAGAACCTTTCTAGGAGTGACTGGATGCTGCATTAACTGTGGTAGTGGCTGTGGACTGCTGGTTAAGCCACTGTAGCAGCTCTTAGAAGACAATCCCAGAGACCTGAAATGGACACCCCAAAGTAAGAAAGCCTTTCAAAAGCTGAAGGAGGACTTGAAAAGAGCACCTGCTCTGGGCTGGACAGATGTCTGGGAACCCTTCCAGCTTTTCTCTTAGGAGAGGCAAGGGATGGCATTAGGTGCACTAGCTCAAACAATTGGCCCATAGAAGAGAGCATCATTTTCAAAACAACTGGATGCAGTCAGTAGGGGACAGCCTGACTGTAAGCAGTTGCTGCTCTTGTTTCAGACATCCAAGGAGCCTGGAAATTCACTCTAGGTCAACAAATAATTGTGTTTATCTCACGTCCAGTAGCAGCAATTCTTGACTAAAAGGGTGGGCATTGGCTTTCACCCTCCAGATTCCTTAAATATCAGGCAATGTTGGTGGAACAACGCAGCATTACAAAACAAATCTCTTCTCTAATTCATCCAGCAGCATTCCCAGCTACTCACTAGACAGACAAGGAGCCTTTGTAGCATGACTGGATCAAAACCATTCAGTCCACTTTATTCCAGCTGCCCAGATCTTAAAGAAACCCCAATTCCAAGAGCAGAATCTCAGTACACAGATGGGAGTGGCTTTGTAAGAGCAGATCAGTGAAAATCAGGATATACAATTAGCATGGAGCAATAGCAGATAGAAGCCCTGCACAAGTCAGCTCAGAAGACAGAGATAATCACTTTAACCCGTACCCTCTGACCAGCCTGAGGAAAAAGGATCAATAGATGAACAGATTCCAAGAATGCCTTTAGAGTAATAGACGCCCATGAAGCAGTTTAGAAAGATAAAGGACTTTTGACAGCTCAAGGAAAGCAGTTGAAGCATTCAGAAGAAATCTTAAAATTGCTGCAGGCAGTACTACTGCCTCAAGAGGTTGCAATTCTGCACTGAAAAGGACATCAGAAAGGGGAAACCGACCCCAAAAGAGGTAACAGGTTGAAAAAAGAGCAGCAGAACAAAGCCATGCTGAGATTCAGGCACTAATGCCCAAAGGTAAGGAACAATATGACAGTGATGTATGTCGTATAATCAGAAAGATCTAGAATTAGCAAAGAATTTTCAAGCAGAATGAAAACATTATGTTTTTTCAACTCCTCAGGGATAGACAGTTATGCCAGAAAGAGCATCATGGAAATTAATTAAAGATGAACATAATTGTGTACACTGGGAAGGGGATGCCTTACATAATTATTTGATAAGGACAACAGTAAGATGCAACCTGTACTCTAGTGTAAAGCAGGTAACCCAAGGGTGTGAAATAACATCTTAGAGCCAATCCACAAACCAGGACTAGTGTAGTAAACCCCATAGATTTAGGAAAAGCACCATGGAGGATATGAACAATAGGAATGCTGAAACAGCAAAAGAAAATTCCTGTTTTTCTGTCCTCCACCCCCTAACCTACCTCTGTAACCCTATAAGGCAATGTCATGTTAACCCCTTACCCATTGGTCAAGCTTGGATCCTTTCCAACCCTATAAAAGAAGCGTACTGTACCCCATTAGGGGAGAAAGAAGAAGAGCAGAGACCCTTCACGGACCTCCCCAAATAAAGCCATCTCCGTGGAACAGCCTGCGCCTTCTTCTCCTCTCTCTCCGTCTGCTGCAGCCTCAAGCTCAGGGCACCACTACCTAGCAAGCAGAGCTGAAATCCTGAGAGCTTGCAATCACTATAGAGCTGATAATCACCATGCTTGCTAGATGGTAGCCCTGCGGCCTTGGCATGAGCGAGCTAGCTTCGGGCACCCGGTCCCTAGCCAGGGACTGAGCTCCTGAGCCCTAGTGCTTTATGATAAGGCCAAATAAGAGGCTTTATTAAAGTGGCGTCCCAACGACTTCGGACAACGGACTCCCTCAGAGGCGATATCCGTCAGTTGAGCAACGAAGCCCCCCTGGGGTTTTCTGTGATTGCCTGTTTGGGAAGCCGCTCCTTCTGTGAAGGGACTCTTCGTTTTAGAAAATCCTTTCTCCAGGAGGGTCAGTTCGACACTCAAAACTTACATCTGAACGACAGAAAGTTCCGAGAAGAACTGACGACAGCAGACCCCTTCCACAGATCTCGGACCCCAGGAATTGTAAGTATTAACTAATATTGCGCGCATAACTTCGGGGCTCTAAAACTTTTTGGTTTCGGGTTTTTTTTTCTTTTTTTTCACGTTTTTTCTGCTGGAAGGGCTAACCATTAACATGGGTACAATTTTTAGTACATTAAAACTAAGTAAAACCGAGAGAGAGATATATTCAACTATTTTAGAAATCTTATCTGCTAACAACTTCTCCTTTTCTAAAGGCAAGCTCTCGAAAACTAACCTTAAAAAATTTGTAACTTGGATTATTTCGCAATACCCTGATACTGATAAGAAAGCAGTCATTGAAAATTCGTTTTGGGATATGATCGGGAACACAATATATATCTCCCAAACAAACCAGGATTTCTCTGTAACTAATTATTTGCCTTTATTCCATATAATAACTAAAACCGTTGAAAGATGTAACAGAGAAAAAATCTTGCAGGGCTTAACAGACACTTCCTCTTCAAATACTAAAGAGATCGATAAGGACTCAGAGGAATGTCACTTGCATATCTCACACCACCGCTTAGGTCCTAAAGTCCCCCTCGCCTCCGTTACTCCTAAAGCAGAGGTTACGCTGCCCACCCTAGTTCCCCCCCCCACATTCTCCACCCCTGCGGGACCTGCGCTGCCCAACTCCGCGAGTCCTATCTTATCTGTAACTCCACACATCCCCCCCACCCCTAGCTTGGCTTCCTCCTTGCTTCCGGTCCCGGGGGTCCCTTTTCCTGCCTCTGCCGCCCCCTCCACCCCTGCGTCGGCTCTGCCCCCCTCCGCTGCGTACCCCCCCATCCCCGTGCTGGTGTCCCCCACCGTCCCTCCCGCTGCCACGCCCGCCGCCCCCGCTCCCCTCGCCCCGGCTCTGACCGGCCCGGCCCCTCCCAACGGCTGCCCGAGCCACACCCCTGCCGCTCCTGAGCCCGTGTCCATCCCCGCTGCCTCCCCCTGCTCCCTGCCTGCCACAGCAGGGACACCTCACACAAGCACAGTCCCACCACACCACCCCGTAACTGCGGCACCTCAGACCGGTACCACTGCCGGCTCACCCTCACTCCCCCCATGCCCGCACCCTCACCCCGCCCAGCCCCCCTGCCCCCACCACGCGTGCCCCCAGCCCCCCGCCCACCCTCAATGCCACCCGAACGGAATCCCAGACACCCCCCACGGTGCTACCCCCCCCACCCGGTCCTGTGCGTGCTGTGCTGCCATCCCAGCTCCATTGGCGCCTCCCCCTACCCAGGTCATGCCATGTCTCCCCCCCCAGCCATTGAAACCTTTGAAAAACGCTTCTAAACGAAAAAAGCATAAGTCACGGATAGCAACCCCCCCTCAGTCCTCCTCAGAGGACCAGAGCTCTTGCAGTGAATCTGATTCTGATACGATCCACACGGATCCATGGGCTCTTATTAAAGTAGAAGCGACAAAGGCTGGGGACTGGGAGCTGGCACAGAAAATTAATGCTTTCCCAGTAGAATATAAGCAAGGACGGAATGGTGGCGAGTCCGCTATAAAGACGTGGAAAGCTAACTCGAACAAGGAACTAGTGCAATTAAGAAATATAGCCAAAGAACATGGGCGAAGCTCACATATTTTTAGAAATTTCTTAGAAGCCATGTTCTCAGCACATGTCTTACTTCCCCACGATGTAAAAAATATTTCACACTGCCTCCTGTCCCCAGCAGAATATTTGTTATGGGACAGGCATTGGAAAAGACATTTAAAAACATTATCAGATTCATATTCTGCGGATGCTACTAAGACGAATTTTACGGTAGCCCAACTAGCTGGTGAAGGTGACTTACAGAAACCAGCAGACCAATTGGAAACCTTGAATAAAGAGGCACTGCAGGACATTGCTCTCGCAGCAAAAACCTCTTTACTTCTCGTGCATGATGAGTCGACGCCAACAATGCATTTTTCTACTATTAAACAAGGGACAGATGAAAGTTTTATCAAATTTGTGGACAGACTTAGAGATGCTCTGGAGAAACAGATAGAGAGCACAGAGGCAAAGAAGGAACTCTTATGTAAACTTGCCTTGTGTAACTCTAATGAAAAATGCAAAGCCATTTTGAGGTCTCTACCCATGGATACAGACCCCACCATAGAGCAAATGCTAGAATGCTGTACACGCCACATGTCCACTGAAAATACAGTGGCCCAAGCAGTTGCTAAAGGTATTGCTGAAGGAGTTTCTGGTGCATATGCAGTAATAGCTTCTAAAGACCAAGCTAAATGCTATCACTGTGGAGATCTTGGACATTATATAAAGGACTGCCCAGAGAGATCACACCCCCGATACCACCGCAACAATTACCAAAGACCCCAGAATCAGCAGCGCTACCAGCAGCATTCGGGAAACTTCTTGCGCCGCCCGGTCGAGCCCCGGGCGCTGACAACAAATCAAAGGCCACCCAGACCCAACCACGCACCAACCCAGGAGGTTCCGGACCACAAGAAGACGATCCAACCCACGGGGCAACCCAGATGGGAACCCGCCATCAACTGGTAACTGCTTTGTCCATTGACTTTAATAATGAGAATGTTCACCATGTTCCCACAGGCAAATATGGGCCAAAAGGTGGTCCTTCGCACATTTTAATTATAGGTGACTCTCTTAATAGCCCAAAGGAGATCTTCATTGTTCCAAAAGTGCTGACAGTGCAGCCAGGACAAGAGATTCTCGTCCAGGTATACTGCATAGACTCACCATTTTTTCTTTCAAAGGGAACTCCAATAGCACAAGCCTTTTTACTCCCAAACGATCACAGGGAACAGATTCCTCTCAACCCTACAGCTATGTGGGCACAAGTTGTGGGACCATCCAAGCCTACCATCGAGTGCGGCCTCACCTGCAAAAGTGAGAAGACCCACCTGCCAGGGATGCTGGACACCGGTGCTGATGTGACCATCATCGCCCGCTCAGAATGGCCAGCACACTGGGATCTACAACCTGTTGCAGGCATGATTTCAGGGATTGGTGGAGCCACAGTGTCCATGAGAAGCAAGAACAACATCCTTGTAGAAGGGCCTGAAGGCAAGCTGGCAACCATTCGTCCATTCGTGGTAAGGGCCCCCATCACCCTTTGGGGCAGAGACGTTCTATCCCAGTGGGGAGCTTCCCTCCGTATTCCCACTCAAGATTTCTAATCGGGGCCACTGAGGTAAGCGCGCTGCCAGAAACACCTCGTCTCACCTGGAAAAGTCACAAGCCACTCTGGATTGAACAGTGGCCCCTCAATAAAGCCAAACTGCGCGCCCTAAACACCCTCGTGGAAGAACAGCTCGCAAAAGGCCACATAGTAGAGTCCAATAGCCCTTGGAACTCTCCAGTCTTCGTTCTACCAAAGCCTGGGACAAACAGGTGGAGGCTCCTCCACGACCTTCGCAGAATCAACGAGGTCATCGAAGACATGGGCCCCCTCCAGCCTGGCCTACCCTCCCCATCGATGCTGCCTAGAGACTGGACACTTGCTATCATAGACATTAAGGACTGTTTCTTCAGCATTCCTCTGCACCCTGAGGATGCTCCACGGTTTGCTTTTTCCGTTCCCTCTCTTAACAAGGATGCCCCGCTCAAAAGATATCATTGGCGTTATCTTCCTCAAGGACTAAAAAACAGCCCAACCATTTGCCAGTGGTATGTGGCTCACATTCTGTCTCCCATTCGGAAATCATTCCCCGATGCTATCATCCATCACTACATGGATGACATCCTGGTGTGTGCTTCAGACAAAGCTTACTTGGACAAAACAGTTAAAAGGACTATTGAAACCATAGAAAACGCAGGAATGGAGATTCGTGAGGACAAAATCCAGTACACCAAGCCATGGACTTACCTTAGAGTCCAGATCCGGGAAAGAACCATCGTACCTCAGCAGCTCACCATAAATGACGACCCAAAAACCCTCAGGGACTTACACAGCCTTTGCAGATCCATCAACTGGGTACGTCCACTGCTAGGAATTACAACAGAAGACCTTGCTCCCTTGTTCAACCTTCTTTGTAGACCTAAGGACCTGGACTCTCCCTGCACTCTCACAGAAGAAGCCAGAAGTGCCATCACCAAAGTCCAGGAAGCCTTGTCTTCACGCAAAGCCCATCGCTTCGAGCCCAGTCTGCCTTTCAAGTTCATCATCCTGGGAAAAGCACCTCGATTCCATGGACTGATTTTCCAATGGGACTCACAGCTTCGAGACCCTTTGTTGATACTGGAATGGGTCTTTACAAATAGCCAGCCCACAAAGACACTTACCACCTACCAGGAGGTCATAGCACATTTAATAAAAAAGGCAAGGACTCGCCTTCGCTCTCTTTCAGGTTGTGAGTTCGAATGCATATACTTACCAATAACTCTTACAGACTTTGAGGATTTGATCCAGACCAATGAAAGCCTCCAGTTTGCCCTGGATAGCTACACGGGCCAAATTTCAGTTAGGATCCCAAAACACAAACTTTTTAACCCTGATGTAACCTTCCATTTGATTCCAAAACAAATCCAAAGTAGAAAACCTCTCAAGGCTCTAACCCTCTTTACAGATGGCTCAGGGTCTTCCCACAAGTCGGTGGTTACATGGAGAGACCCCCAAACACAAGATTGGCACTCTGACATACAAATAGTGGAGGGATCTCCACAGATCGCAGAATTAGCAGCTGTTGTCAGAGCCTTTGAAAAGTTTAAAAACGAGCCTTTCAATCTGGTTACAGATTCAGCGTATGTCGCTGGGATAGCGATGAGAGCAGAACATGCTCTTCTCAAAGAGGTCTCTAATCCAAAGTTGTACCAACTGCTCTCTAAATTAATATACCTAATCTCCCACAGAAAGCAACCTTACCATATAATGCATGTGAGGTCACACACAGACCTCCCAGGTTTTGTTGCAGAAGGCAACAGGAAAGCGGATGCATTAGCAATGGCAGCAGAAACTGCTAATGTTCCTAACATCTTTGCCCAGGCAAAGTTGTCACACGCGTTTTTTCATCAAAATATACCTGCCCTTATGAGAATGTTTAAGCTCTCAAACGATCAGGCAAAGGCTATCGTGGCTACATGTCCGAACTGTCAGAACTATCAGATACCATCCATGGGGTTGGGAGTCAATCCCCGAGGTCTGAATAGCTGCCAGCTGTGGCAGACAGATGTAACTCACTTCGCACCTTTTGGAAGGTCAAAATACGTGCATGTATCGGTCGACACATTTTCAGGAGCAGTATTTGCATCATCACATGCAGGAGAAAATACCATGCACACAATAAAACACTTTCTCCTCGCTTTTGCCACCCTGGGTGTACCAAAAGAGATTAAAACAGATAATAGACCAGCCTACACTTCCCGCAAGTTAAAGGAGTTCTTCAATGAATGGGGAATAGCACACAAGACCGGCATACCTGTAAACCCCACAGGACAATCCATCGTGGAAAGGACACATCAAACCCTCAAAAGAGTCCTCGATCGACAGAACAGAGACACGAGAATCACATCTCCAGTGGAAAGACTTTGCAAGGCTCTCTACGTCATCAACTTCCTGAACTGTACAGCATCAGAGCCTGACCCACCAATACTTCGCCACTTTGCAAATACCACCCAAGCAAAGCTCACTGAGAAACCACCTGTGCTCGTGAAGGACCCTGAAACACACCAAATTTCTGGGCCTCACCAGTTGATTACCTGGGGTAGAGGATATGCGTGCGTGCTACTACCATCTGGTCCAAGGTGGTACCCAGGAAAAAACATAAAGCCATACCTAGGCACTGAGAACACTACTTCTGTAAACGGGGACAAGAACGCTCCTGAGGCAAACACAAGACCACCTCAAAACCAAACCAGCTCTGCCTGGAGACGAAGACGTCGCCGAATACCCACAAACACAAGAACAGACCGCCCCATTACAAGACAGCAGACAAAACTGAAAAGCTAAGCAACAGTCTGCTGCATCAGACCATAGATAGCCTTAACACAAAAGTGTTCTCTGAACTATATGTTGTTACACTGGGTTTTTTTGTATTTAAAGAATGAAAAAAGAAAAAAAAAAAAAAAACCAAAAAAAAACCCACTGTTATTCCCTCTCCCTAACTTTTAAAACCCCTTAACCCTCTACCCACTCCTCCTCCCATAGTGTAGCTTAGAAATTAAAAGAAAAAGGGGGGGAGGAGGGGAACAAGAAAAGAACAAGGCAGAAAACCCTCTCATCATAAAGATAACAAATTCTGCTTATATTCCCTATCAGAAGCCCTATTCCTGCCCAAAGATGAAAAATATCTCCGTTGCTGCTGTCCTCACTGCTGCCTGGATGTTCTTCACCGTACCGCGTGCCTTCGGCTGGATTAGCCCACAGCCCAGCCATAATGTTTGGGTAACCTTAGCAAAAACATTAAAACAGGACAACATGTGCTTGTCCATGGGAAGCATTGATAACCCACTTTCCACATGTCTAGTAGGAATTCCCTTTGTAGCAGATGACTGGCCTGTCTATAACTCAGAGATCCTCCGCACCACAGGTAAGAGACCCAATGTGGTTGATACTTGGGACGAGTGGACAAAAATTCTGCCAGATGCTCGAGAGGAACCCCAAGAATTAGATCTGTTGGGGTCCTCCAAGGCCACATACTGCGTCAAATTTTACTTTAGACGTCCAAAAAACAATTGGCCAGAAATTGACCAGAACAAAAACACATATCGAAAAGAGATATCACCAATTAACAAAGCCTATAACTCTCATGATTGGTGCAATTACACAGCTCGTGTGATTTCTGTGTCCTCTCTCCATCCCAAAGTATTACCCAAGGGAATGTTTCTCATCTGTGGTGACAGAGTATGGGCTGGGATCCCCTCCCGACTCCAGGGAGGTCCCTGTACCCTTGGAAAACTTTCTACCCTTACCCCAAACATCACCCTGTTACATAATTGGAAAAAAGAAAGCGAATCAAAACGACAAAAAAAGTCCTACACTGAATTTGATGAAAATTGCGATCCTAAATTATACGATTGGAACAAACCAAAAAAGATTGCTGTCTCCCTGTTTTTACCCTGGGTAGCTGCAGCTAAGGCCCTCGGTGAAATCAATCACCTTGGGTGCTGGCTCAGTAAACAAGCTAACGCTACATCTGCAGCCTTGAGTGATCTCTTAAAGGAAGAAGAAACCACAAGACAGGCTTCTCTCCAAAATCGAGCAGCAATCGACTTCCTGCTGCTTGCCCATGGACACGGCTGTGAAGACTTCGAAGGGATGTGCTGCTTCAACCTCTCTTCACGCTCGGAATCCATCCATGCGAACATCCAGAAACTGAAAGATCTCGTGGAGGACTTGAAAGTAGAAAGAATCCCAGACTGGGTCAATGAACTTTTCGGGCAATGGGGATTAACAGGATGGGCTGCATCCTTAGTTAAGGGAATGTTGTTGATTCTCCTTGTAGTTGTTATTGTGTTAGCTATGTTCTCGTGCCTTGTTCACTGTTTCAAAAGAACTATAACGAACGCCTTTTTTGTAAAAACAGAAAGTGGAGTTGTAGTAAACCCCATAGATTTAGGAAAAGCACCATGGAGGATATGAACAATAGGAATGCTGAAACAGCAAAAGAAAATTCCTGTTTTTCTGTCCTCCACCCCCTAACCTACCTCTGTAACCCTATAAGGCAATGTCATGTTAACCCCTTACCCATTGGTCAAGCTTGGATCCTTTCCAACCCTATAAAAGAAGCGTACTGTACCCCATTAGGGGAGAAAGAAGAAGAGCAGAGACCCTTCACGGACCTCCCCAAATAAAGCCATCTCCGTGGAACAGCCTGCGCCTTCTCCTTCTCCTCTCTCTCCGTCTGCTGCAGCCTCAAGCCCAGGGCACCACTACCTAGCAAGCAGAGCTGAAATCCTGAGAGCTTGCAATCACTATAGAGCTGATAATCACCATGCTTGCTAGATGGTAGCCCTGCGGCCTTGGCATGAGCGAGCTAGCTTCGGGCACCCGGTCCCTAGCCAGGGACTGAGCTCCTGAGCCCTAGTGCTCTGCTTTATGATAAGGCCAAATAAGAGGCTTTATTAGACTAGAGTTGAGCTTGGCACAGTAGACAAGGGACAATATCCTGGACAGCACTGGCAAGTTGACTTTTCTGAATTGCCAAGAAAAGGGGGGTATAAATTCCTTCTGCCTTTAACTGATACCTTCTCAGCATGACCTGAGGCATTCCCAACCCAAACAAATAAAGCCAAAGTTTTCAACATTTTGGTAAACAATATAATGCCCTGGTTCAGAGTGCCTTTAGACATCTCCTCTGACTGAGGACCACGTTTCCTAGCAAGTATTGCACAGCAACTTTGCAATAATCTCCAAATCAACTGGCACCTACACACACTGGATTGGCCCCAGGCCAGTGGCCAGGTGGAAAAGATGAATTATCCGGTAAAACAACCGATAGTCAAAACTGTACCAGAGGCCAACATACCTTGGCCCCAGGCCCTACCTTTGGCTTTATAACGGATTTGATAAGACCAAGAACAAAAGAAAATCTGAATCCCTTTGAAATACTGTACAGAAGACCATATAAGCAAAACTAGCAAGGGGAAGATACTGCACAAGTTGGAGAGGGGTATCTCCAGAACCATGTTGTCCAACTAACACAGCAGCTGCAGAAAATAAACCAACACATTTTGAGCACATGAGCAAGAGGATGCTCCTCTCCACAAATCCAGCCTGGGGACCAGGTAGACCAGGTAGAAAGCCTCTTATCCCAAAATTAAAAAGGAGTCTATTTAGAACTTTTAATCACTTACACAGCCTTTAAAGCTTAAAGCATTCATCTCTTGGATACACTATTCCAGAGTTAAAATACTTCTACAAAAGGCAAGTGGAGTCCAAAAGTAGACCTCAGAAAGAACAGGAGAAACCAAGATGCATTTCACACCGTCATCGTCTTCCCGATACTTCTAATCAGAATGCAAGCCACAGCAGATGACTGTCACTACCATAATGATCTCCTTGGCCTGCAAGATCCTGGTAGATGGAACACTCAAAAATATTCAGGACCTAACTGACTAAAAGAGATTAAAAAGGTAAAAGCACTTTACACCATTTTAAGGAATAATGACTGAGCAGTTAAAGATTGAGGAAAACCTGACTCCATGCCTGCCTTTCTTGTCCCACCTGAAAGCAGGATCTCTGTGGCTTGTAAATTTGAAACTCACAAACCTCGTTCAGAGAAGATTGCTCAAGTGATCATGCGCATCTGCGACCTTTCTAACAAGCAGTGTGTGAATTCATTTTCATGTGAATCCCATCAGGATTTTTGCACTATGGAAATTAAAATGGGAGACTATAACCTAGCACAAGATAGTTCCCTTCTTCTGCGGCGCACAGGTGGGGTGGGAGGACCATCATCACACAGAGATCCAGGAATTGAGCCTGCCAGGAATCCGACCCAACAAATATTGTTTCCAACAGGCAGCTCTTGTGCGACTCGAGTTAGAAATTGTCCTGCTTGTATGCTCAGTACATGGAACAGGTCTCATACAGGATCTGCTTTTGAGAATTGAATTTCACTCTTGGGATATTTATGACCATCAGAAATAGTAACCAATCAAGCTGGAGGGGTAGCCAGGAGCACAATCATCCTGTTAGGGTATATCATGTCCAATTTCATGACCATGTGATGGCAACCCAGATATGCATGGAATCCAATAGCACAGCTGCATCCTCTTATGGGCTGAGGTACTCAGAATACTCAACTATTTGTAGTGGGAACTTCATAAAGTATCCTTTGTAATACTACCAGGGGCCAGTGCAAGGTTTCTGAAGGTTTCTGAAATGCTTGCCTACAGGCAGGCAATGTATCTGAAGAAACCAGTTACCATGCCTTGGGTACTCGACAAGGAGCGAAACGGAATGGGTTTCACAACAGACATATAAAATTAAAATCAAAACAAACAACTTTACATCAGCAAACAACTCCCTAGAATGGGACCCATAAGTGAAATAATATAGTCTTTCACTCTGGGGTAAGACAAACAAATGAACAATTGTTGCCTCTAATTCCACAGTACTCTCTGAAAAAGCTGGAGGTAAAGATACAAGCTAATGTTTCCAAAATTAAACAGCAATTCTGCCCTCTCATACAGCAAAGCCTAAAAGAATGGAAGCCGTGGATACATTCCCAGACACCAAATGATAGGTATAAAAAAGACTTAAGGGGATGGCTTGGGTCTGAACTAGGAGTATTAAATTCTATTGATCAAGAAGTCTTACTCAAGAAAGCAAGCACTGTGAGCTCTTATATTGGACAGATACAAACTCCTCTCAGATCAACCCTGCTATCACTTGCCCATACCCAAAGCCTGGCAGCTAACCTATTAAGCACCCTGGCCAACAATACACAGCAGGATTTTCAAGCAGTTGGTGGCTTTATGGGAAAACTACAGGGTGACATTTCTTTAGCATTTCAATGTACACAAGCTCAGCTGTGTGGGGCTACGGTCTGTAATCTCAGGAAAACTGCCCGGAGCTCCCCATGAGCCTGATGGCCGCCTCTCGCAGGGGCTCCTGTGGGCTGTCCTGGCACAGCAGGGCCCGGCGCAGGTGCTCGGCTGCTCTGCTCCTGTCCTCTGCCAGCTGGAGACAGCCAGGAGGGTGCAGCTGGTGCAGGCTCAGCCCCTGGGCTGGGCTCTCCCTGTGGCCAGCACTGGACTCCCCTGGCCACACAGCCCTGTGAGGCAGCCAGCAGCCACTGGGGCTGGGCTCTGGAGGGGGCACAGGGCTTGGTGCTGCCCAAGAAAAAATAAAGGAAAACTTCTGACCCCTGAGACAAATGGCAGTATTGGAGATACTTTTTGCAAGGGATGGAGAAAATAATGACCCTGACAAGGTCAGATGCACAGTGCAAATGTGGTGGAGCTGTGCACAGCAGGGGCCATCTGAATACTCCAGCTTCATGGGAACAATGCATTTTGTGGATAACCAAGAGACAGTGAGTTCTGGAGCAAGCAAACTCAGGAATGATGAGACCATTGTCCATGGCCTGACACACACTCATGTCTCTGCTGTGCTTGAGTCTCAAGGATGAACAGGAAAAATTCAGAGAGAAGATGAGGAAGGAGATGAGCAAGGACAGTTCCCATGTGGCACCAGTGCAAACCAGAGGCCCCAGTGTCAGAGCCCAGCATTCCCCAGCTAGGGGGAGGGAGTACACCCCACGAGTGGGCCTGTGGTTCTTCCTGTATAAACATGGGCAAGACATGAGAGGGTGGAATGGAAAACTCATCTCTGTCCTAGCAGCCTGGGTATGTGAGCTAAAGGAGGAAACTACTAAGAGAGGGATTTACACCCAAATGAATGCAGCCCCAGCTCCCCGTGACCGAGCTGCCAGGTATAGCAGAAGGGAGCATGATATGTCAGATCCCCTTGAAGGAATATCCAGAATATATGCCCAGGGAGGGAACGGTAGCCAGGACTAGAGAGGCCCTGCCTCTAGCCAGGTAGAGGCCAGGGAAAATTGTGTCTTTTGGGCTGTGTGGATCACTGGCACACCAGAGCCATGGATATACAAGGCTTTTGTCCATACTGGTGCACAGTGTACTCTAATCCCTTCAGGAAATGTGGATGCAGAACCCATTTCCATTGCCAGGGTGATGGGGGGATTGCAGCAGGTGATCCTGTTGGAAGCCAAGGTGAGCCTGACTGGGAAGGAGTGGCAGAAATTCCTATTGTGACCGGCCCAGAGGCCTCGTGTATTCTGGGCATAGACTTCCTCTGGAAGGGCTTTTAGAAAGACCCAGATGGACTCAGGTGGGCTTTTGGAATAGCTGCTGTAGAGACAGAGAACATGAAGCAGTTGAACACCTTGCCTGGACTATCAGAAAACCCATCTTCAGCAGGACTCCTGAAGGTGGCAGAGCAGCGAGTGCCGACTGCCACCTCGACGGTGCAACACCGGCAGTATCGAACAAATCGGGATGCCGTGATCCCCATGCACAAAATGATCCATGAGCTGGAGAGCCAAGGGCTGGACAACAAAACCCACTCACCTTTCAACAGCCCCATCTGGCCTGTGCACAATTCTGACAGAGAATGGAGATTGACTGTGGACTATCGTGCCTTGAATGAAGCGACTCCACCGCTGAGCGCGGCTGGGCCGGACATGCTGGAACTCCAGTACGAGCTGGAGTCCAAGGCAGCAAAGTGGTACGCCACTGTTGGCATTGCTAACGCGTTTCTCTCCATTCCTCTGGCAGCAGAATGCTGGCCTCAGTTTGCTTTCACCTGGAGGGGCGTGCAGTACACCTGGAACCGAGTGCCCCAGGGGTGGAAGCACAGCCCCACCATGTGCCATGGACTGATCCAGGCTGCACTGGAAAAGGGTGAGGCTCCAGAACACCTGCAGTACATGGATGACATCATTGTGTGAGGGAACACAGCAATGGAAGTATTTGAGAAAGGAGAGAGGATCATCTAGATTCCCCTGGAAGCTGACTTCGCCATCAAGAAGAACAAAGTCAAGAGACCTCCCCGAGAGATCCAGTGCCTGGAAGTAAAGGGGCAAGATGGACAGTGTCAGATTCCCACTGAGGTCATCAACACAATCACCGTGATGTCTCCACCAACCAGCAAGAAGGAAACACAAGGTTTCCTAGGCACCACAGGATTTTGGACAATCCCCATTCCCAAGTACAGCCAGAATGTGAGCCCTCTCTACCTGGTCATCGGCAGAAAAGGACGATGTCCAGTGGTGCCCTGAACAGCAACAAGACTTTGCCCAGATCAAGCAGGAGATCGCTCATGCAGTGGCCCTTGGCCCAGTCAGGACAAGAGCAGAGGTGAAGAACATGCTCTACTCTGCAGCTGGGTACAATGGCTTGTCCTGGAGCCTTTGGCAGAAGGTGCCTGGGGAGACTCGGGGCCAACCACTCGGATTCTGGAGCTGAAGTTACAGAGGGTCCAAAGCCAACTCCACTCCCAGAGAGGAGGAAATCTTGGCTGCCCATGAAGGAGTCCAGGCTGCCTCAGAGGTAATAGGCACTGAAGCACAACTCCTCCTGGCAGCCCGACTACCGGTACTGGGGTGGATCTTCAAAGCAAAAGTTCCCTCTACGCACCATGCCACCAGTGCTACATGGAGCAAGTGGATTGCCCTCATCACACAGCACGCCCGTACTGGAAACCTGAATGGCCCTGGGATTCTGGAAATAATTACAAACTGGCCAGAAGGTGAAACTGTAGTCTCACTGACAAAGAGGAGCAGGAACAAGCGACAAGGGACTGAAGAAGCTCCACCATAAAACCAATTACCAGCAGAGGAAACACGCTACACTCTTTTCACTGATAGCTCCTGTCGCATCGTAGGGATGAACTGGAAGTGGAAAGCAGCTGTATGGAGCCCCACATGACAGGCTGCTCAAGCTACCGAAGGAGAAGGTGGATCAAGTCAACTTGCTGAACTCAAAGCTGTTCAGCTGGCCCTGGACATTGCTGGTTAAAAATATAATTGAGTCCCTTTGACTTGCTCTTTTTGGCCTATAAAAGCTGGAGCCACTTTCGGGGCAAATTTGGAGACCTCATCTATGGGTGGATGGATGACCTAGAATTTTCCCAATTGCTGGGAATGGTTCCCCAGGTCCTTGGTGAAAAATGCGGCTCCCCAGCAAGTGCAGATCTGCAAGACGAGAAACAATTTAGGCAATTGGTGATGCATCTTTCTAAATCGCTCTCCTTTCTTTCTTACAGTACTGATTTAGGTGCACTACCTTCCTTGTTTTTGCTTGTCACTAAAACCAAGCGCACATTTTTTATTAAGTGTATTATCTTACATTGTGGTTTCTTCATATTCCCAGTAAAAGAAGACCATTCTTTCCAGTGATGTGTCCTTTAAATCACCTCAGTCAATTGGCAGAACACCAGGAGGCCCCTAAGGAGGCAGGGCGCTGGGAAGCCCTGAGGAATTGGGTGTCAGAGGGCACAAGCAGCCCCCAGGCAGCCGCCTTGTCCCTGGCACCCGGCTGCTCTGGCGCTTCCCCAGAGCGTCTCCCAGGCCTGCGGCAGAGCCCTCCAGGCTGGGCCTCAGCAGGAGGGTGGGGGCACCCCTGAGGTGCCCAGGCTGGGCTGGCTGGGCACAGGGAGGCAAAGCTCCCCTGCTGGGGCATGGGATGAGACAGTGGGAAGCCAGAGAACCTGAGATTTTACCCCCCCAATGTTCTGTCTTTGCCCTAACATTTACCTCAGGTTTTGTCACAAAATGATCTCCATGTGCCCTCTAGAAATTACTCAGACTTTTCCTCAAAAGTAATTTTTTTCCCTAGAGATCCCCTCAAATTTTCCTGCTCAAATATCTACTACATGTACTCGACAGTTCACCTCTGATTTCATTATTCTCACAGTCCAGTGATTACCTCAACTGGAAAGCCCAAATGTTCATTTCATGCCGTACAGGAGGCACCAGGTAATTCCAGCATTCCTGTGCTATGAAGTTCTCTCCCTGGAAGCTACTGCAGTTTTACCCCTGGCCAAGTGAAACACTCCCTGGTGCTGAGGCAAGCCTGGCCCATGCTCCTCGGTGTGTATGAGCGCAGGGCGGCCCCAGGGCAGCTCCCCCAGGGCTTCTGCAAGGCCGCCCGGCGCCCGGCCCCGCGGGGCGGCCCCAGCGGGTTCGAGTTGCCGCCCGCGGCTGAGGGGAGCGGCGGGGCGGGGCCGCCCGCGCCTGGGCGGGAAACGCTCCCTGCGGCGGGGAGCGGGCGGCGGCGGCGCAGCGGGGACCGGCCCGGCCCTGCCGTGTCCCTCAGGGCGAGCCCACGGCCCCTCAGCGGCCCTGGCGTCCCTTCAGCCAGCGGCAGGTGCGCTCAGCCACACGCGGCGTGCCCGTGTCCCCCTCACTTTCCCTCAGTGACACCGCTTCACCCTGGGGGACACGACAGACACCCGCCTCCCCTCAGGGACTCACGCTGGCCTCAGTGGCATGCAGGGCATCTGCATCCCATTCAGAGACTGTCATGACACCTCAGCGACCCACGGGGCATCTGCCTTCCCTTCAGTGACAGAAAGGCACCTGCAACCTGCTGGGGAAGCCTCAAGTCTGCTCAGTGACCCCATGTGCCCTCAGCATTGGGACACCCACTTTTCTCTCAGTGACCCTCACGACCTATCAGCAAACCAAGAGGCACCAGCCATCCTGTGGGCGACTCAGAGCGAGTGCAGTGGGTCATGGCGGCCAGGGGCCAGCAGCAAGCAGAAAGCCAGGGCTGGGGAACAGGTTCTGCTCTGCTTACAGCGTGGGCTGAGGGCCGGGAGAGCTCCATTTCCCCCTTGAGATGTTGGAGACAGGGCCTTTCACCCTCCTTACAGGGCTGCCCCTTGCTGCAGGCAGCCAAAGGAGCACGACGGCAAAAGGCCAAGGACAGCAAAGCAAAGAGCCAGCCCTGCACACAGGGAGGTGACCCAGTGCAAAGCCAGCGTGGCACCCGAAGGTGCCTGCCGCTCTCATGTGTCCCTGCCCTGGGAATGCCAGCAATGCCCTTTGTCCAGAGGGCCTTTCTGTGGCCCCTCTTGGCTCAAAGCTGCTGCTCTTCTGGCTCAATGGGGCCTAAAGCCACAGAACTCGGCCTCCCCCACAGCAACAGGAACAAGACTCGGAGAGCAGACAGTGGAGCTCAATGCCTAAGGCTGAGGGGCCGGGGGCTCCAGTCTGGAGCACATGTAGGACACACGCCCAGCCCCACAACTTCTGGCCTCACAGCCCTGAAAGGCTGGGACCAGGGTTCCACGCCTGATTCCAGGGGGTCCCTCCAACCACCCACTGAGGAAGCGCCAGAGCAGCCAGCTGTCAGGAACAAGGCAGCTGCCAGGGGGCTGCTTGTGGCCTCTGACAGCCCATTGCTCAGGGCTTGCCAGCGCCCCAGCCCCTCAGGCCCTGCCCCAGCCCGGCCAAGCTGCCCAGCAGCAGCGCCGCAGCCTCACAGCAGCTCCAGAGCAGCCCCATCCAGAGGCACCCGGGAGCCCTCAGCAAGGCAGGCAGCAGCACACGGGCAGGAGGACACAGATGGTGCTTCCTGCCTGGCACAGGGCTTGTGGCCATCTCCAGGCACCGCTCTGGCAGGGATCCCCGCAGCTCCGGCCCCTGCCCAGCCGCTCTGTGGGCAGCACAAAGGCTTCAGCAGAACCACCAAAGGCCAAGGGGCTTCTGGCCATTTCCCCTTGCCCACCGCATGCCTGGGCAGCTGGCTGAGCACAAGCACCCTTTTCCCCCTCTTCCCCTCTGCCCTACAGACCCTGGGCAGAAAAAAAGTCTCCTGAGATTCTTTGTATTATAACACAGTCTATATTTACATAGGAAAAAAATAGAATGGAAGAAAAGAAAATGGAAGAGAAGAAAAGAAAAATCTTAAAGAAAACTAAAAATCCCCACTGGCTCAGGTTGCCCCAGCAAAGAGAGCCTCCCGGATCAGCTCTCCTCAGAGCTCCAGCAGTGCAGCCAGCCGAGCCGTGACAGACGAGGCCGAGTCATCCATGC
Organism: Agelaius phoeniceus; assembly: GCF_051311805.1. NCBI lineage: Eukaryota > Metazoa > Chordata > Aves > Passeriformes > Icteridae > Agelaius > Agelaius phoeniceus. The sequence goes on along the minus strand of NC_135272.1, from coordinate 1,883,646 downwards.
CCTGCGCAGCTGATCGTGCAGCCTCTGGAAGATGGAATATCGCCCACTGGCTGTTGCTCGGAGGACATGCAGTGTTTGAAATGCCAGCTCTGACACAGCACTGCTCATGTCCTCCTTCAGGCTTTCAAGGGCTGCAAGAGAGAGGAACAGAGCTATGGTAAAGAGGTATGATTTGTGATGACAAAATTGAAACAGTAATCAATATGGATGCAGTAATTAATATTTGGAAAGAATAATAAAACAGTTAAAAGTTGTAATGCCAAGAAAAAAGGGAGAGGAGGGGTTCCACCCCCCCCTCCCTGCAGATGTTCAAGGACAGGAGGAAAAAGCAAGAGATAACAGTTACTAAAAATTAACGGAAAGAAGGGAAAATCTGGTTGGGTCCCAGGAAAATGCCAGCTGTAAGAGATTTATTGCTTTGATGCTTAAATGTAGTAATATGTTAGTTTTGGATTACATTGTACTGGCTTGGTGCGCATGTGTAACCCAAAGGTGAATTAAAGGACATTGAGGAAGAAGAGAGGCCTTCATCAAAAAATGACCCCCAAAGGCTTGTGCGACAACCAAAACGAGCGGTGGAGCATGCGCGGTAAAGGTGATGATGAGGGCGGAGTTAGAAGTGTGATGAATCGAAAATGGGAGGAGATGACATTGACACATGGCATAAAAGGGGGGAATCTTCACTTGCAAAGCTCGTACATGAGGTGGCAAGGGTCCTGCACTCCATGACCCACAGTTATCCTTTGCTTACGCGCTATTATTGGAACCAAATTATCCCTTATTTTATATCAAATAATATTGTCAGGATATATTTTCTAAACTATTCAATTAAGATTGCTGCTATCTCAAATATTGTTTGGTTTTTTATGATGGGATAATTGGGCAAATATAACAGAGCCAAGGTCAGATCCCAGATCTCTAGGGAGCCAAGGAGAGCCTGCTGCCAGAGCCTTCCCAGCCGGCTCTTGCCATGGAGCAGGAGCAAGGGGATCAGCCCGAAGCTGCTGGCCAAGAATGGGCCACGAGGCCCTGAAATCTCAGGGTGCTCTGCCCTCGGGAGCAGAGCCCTCCGCAGCCGGGGCAGGGCTTGCAGCTGTCCCCGGCAGCCCCCGCTGTCAGCCCGCTGGCCTCACTCACCAGTGCAGATCAGCTGCAGCTCTTGCTGCTGCCCCCTCAGGTGCCGCCCGGCCATGCCTGTGAACACAGAGCCTGTCAGGGCGCCAGCGGCACAGCTCCCTGCCGGTGGCGCTGCCAGCCCTGCGGCCACACGGGCTGCTGGCCCGGCAGGGCTCAGCCCGGGCCCTTGCCGCACGCTGCCTCCCCAGGGCACGGCTGCCAGAGGGCGGCAGCAGCAATGCCCAGGCCGGGCGGGGCTCCACAGCGCCGGGCCCGGCTGGCGCTGCCGGGGCAGCAGGCGGGGCTGAGGCCGAGGTGCGGCAGGCCGGGCCGGGGAGGGAGCTGGGAGTGGCTCACCCATGAACCTGATGGCCGCCTCTCGCAGGGGCTTCTGTGGGCTTCGCAGGTAGCGCAGGGCCTGGCGCAGGTGCTCGGCCGCTCTGCTCCTGTCCTCTGCCAGCTGCAGAGAGCGGCAGGAGGGAAGGGTTGGCGCGGGCTCCGCCCCTGGGCCGGGCGCTGCCTGCGCCCAGCCCCGGCCTCCCCTGGCCGCACAGGCCTGAGGCGCGGCCAGCAGCCGCTGGCCAAGGGCTCCCGAGGGCAGGGGACAGAGGGCCGACTGCTGCCCGGGGAGCCGCGGTGCCGCCCCGCAGCCCCGCTGGGCCGGGGCTCCATGGGCACCTGGCTGGGGCCCACGGGAGCCTGGAGAAGAGCCCCCGTGGCCTCTGGCCGCAGCAGCGGGCAGGGACACAGCTGCCCGGCCCGCACACTGAGCACCGCCCTCAGGGCCTTCTCCAGGCTGAGCCTGGGGGTTCTCGGCTCCACTTACCAGGCACTCGCCAAACCTCCATGTCTGATCCACCTGGAGCATTTCTTCGAGATTCCTCCTCTTTAGGAATCTGGCTGAAGAATGCAGTACTACGCAGGAGGCCTGGAGAGCAGCAGAGAGGCACAGATGGCCCCACAGGCCAGGGCACAGGAGCATCCCAGTGCCACAGCCTGGAGGAGGCTGCAGCCCGCAAGGTGCCAGGGCAGGAGGCAGCCCAGTCCCCTCCCAGGGGGACAGCAGGTGGCCACAGGTCGTCACCTTAGCAACAATCTGATTCTCATCATGGCAGTGCAAGTAGAGTGGCACCAGGCTCTGGCGCACGTGGGACTTCAGGGCCTTTCTTCCATCTTCTGTTAATAAGTCCAGCATCTCTTGAAAGACACACATGGAGTTCAGCTGCACCTGGATATCATCCTGTATGAGAGGAAGGGCAAAAGACCTCAGCATCAGCTGCTTCAGGCCCCCCAGGGCCCAGGCCTGCATCTGCACAGGGCACCAAGTGACTGGGCAGCAGCCGGTGGCCGAGGCTGTGGGCACAGAGCCTTACGTGGTCAAAGAGTGGCAGGAGCGCCTCAGCCAGCTGCAGGGCAATGGGGGTGGCTATTGGGGCACCATTATCCAGGAGCAAATATCGCAGTAGAAGAATGGTCATCCTGATCATGTGGCTATCATTTTCCTGCAGGAGCTCCACAAGACTTTCAGTCAGGCTGCCCATTTTTTCAGCCTGTGCGGAACACAAGTTTGTGAAAGGCCAGCCTGCTGCCGCAGGGCCCAGAGGCCAAAGGCCTGTCCCAAAGCACTGGGGCAGCTGAAGTGAAGCGAGAGGCAGGAGAGCTGGGAGCAGCTGCCCCAGCGCCCCAAGCCCAGGCAAGGCCAAGCGACTGCCTTGTCCAGCCCCACGCTGCCTGCACGGCTTCAGCCACTGCCCCCTTCTCACCATCAAGGGATTCTTGCCCAGCACTATGAGGCCTCTGAGTGCCAAGTAACGCCTGGCCCTGTGCTCACTCTGCAGGTTCTGTGCCATGATCTCCAGAACACTGTCACTGCATTCCCTCAAGTCCAGGCACTCGAGGACCTGAAAGGCACCGGGCATTGACAGGGACCCAGCCAGCAGGAGCCCGGAACTGCACAGGGCTGGGCCCAGGCAGCAGCACAGGGCATGGGCACCATCCTGGCAGCTGTGCCTACGAGAGGGCAGAGAGCTGGGAGGCAGCGCTGGCCTTGAGGCTCACCTCCACAAGGAATGCCAGGGCAGGGAAATCCCAGTATGGCATCTCTTGGCCGAGCATGGCGAGCAGGTAGGATGCAATCCCGGAACAGAAGTGTACGGCTGACTGGCAAATTTCTCTAAAGAGAGGAAAAAGGAAACAAGACCCTGAGCCAGTGGGGCAAATCTCTCCCAGGAGTGACTCTCAGAGTTCTCATCTTTCCCCACCACCCTTCCAGCAAGGGGATGTGGGCCATTTGGGAGTTGGTCGCTCATGGGCACCCTCCTCTGCCAGCCTTTTCTAGTCTGCTTTTTTCTAGTCTGCAGTGACAAGGCCCTCTGGCCCATGATCATGGGCAGTTTGGGGGACACCTGGGCACAGAGCACAAATGTCAGAGGCAGTGGGGAGAAAGGGCTCTCACCTGGCCAGCAGAGCCACAGCAAAGTGGTGGGTGTCAAGAGAGAGCAGCGTGTCCCAGCCACACCTGCGTTCCATTGCCACCACCACATGCTCACAGCGGAGAAGGCAGAGCAGGCACTTCAGGGTGCGCACTGCAAACCTGTGTGCACAGCAAAGGCCAGGTCACGCTGGCAGCACTGGCTCCTTGGCAGGCCACGTGGCAGGGACAGGAGGAGTGGGATGGAGCACCTGTTGGGGCTGGTGGCAAGGCCGTGCTCTTGCTGACATCCCTTCCAGAAGGCATCGACCTCCTCTGGCAACTCTTCCGTGCTGAAGAACACTTGGAAGAGCAGATGCACAAATAGGCGGGGGAAATACACCTTCAATATCCGTGGCAGACAGGGCACCTGCAGGATCTTCCACATCACCACGGTTGCCTGCAAAGGACAAAGCCCCCCGGGACAGCGCTCAGTGCCCAGGCGTCCGTGTGGCAGGGCCCGAGCGTGGGAGGGAGAGGCCCGGAGAGAGGCAGGGGGAGCCTCTCAGGGCCTGCTGGGCCTGAAGCTGCCCCTGGGCCAGGTTTCAGGCCAGCAGATGCAGTGGGGGAAGGAGGATGGAGAGCTCTGGAGAGGCGGCCTTGGGGCCAGCAAAGGCCACTTGCAGAAACTCACAGCCAGGCCAAAGACAGCCGTTTGGTCCCCATCGGAGGTGCACGTGCTGTACTCTGGCCAGCTCCCCAGCACATCGAGGAAGATCAGCTGTGCCAGCTCCGCAGTCCTGGCTGAGCCCATGATGGTCTTCCACATGGCCATGGCAGCTCTGCGGGGTCAGAGCTCTGTCTCAGGTGGGGTCTCAGACACAGCACCGGGGGGAGCTGAGCTGGCTGCCAGTTCTGCCTCTGCCCACTGGCCCTGGCCAGCAGCAGCCAGGCAGCCCAGGCCTGTGGGGACAGAGCCCTGAGGGGCAGGGAGGGAGCATGGCAGCAGGTTTAGGGGCCGACGTGCCAGGGCTGGGAAAGGCAGCAGCCAGAGGGCCCTGGAAGTGTCTGTTGCTCAGACACCTGGGACAGGCTGTACAGGGTGATGGGCTGGGGAGGCCTGAGCTCTCTGGGCAGGTGGGCCCCATACCTGTCACAGGACGGGGCCACACGCAGGAGCGTCAGGACTGCGTCATCTGGCTGTGCTTCCGTGAGGTCCAGCAGGGCCTCGTCCAGCCTGGGCTCAGCACAGTCATTGGCCACGAGCCACTGGTGGATGAACCTCACCATGGCGGGCACCTGCAGAAGGCACAGGGAGACTTGGGAAGCTGCCAGAGGGAGCAATGTTCCCAGCTTGCCCAGAGAAGTGCTTCCCTTCCCCGCGCACTGCCATGTGGCCTCAAAGGCTCACAGCAACCAGCATGCGTGGCTTGGGAGGCCAAGCAATTCCTGGGAGGATCAAACCCTTCTCACAGGTTGCTTACTTGGTCTGGATAGTATAAACCTTCCTCTACAAGATAACACAGGAGGGCAGAACTGGTCTTGGTTTGGAACATGGGTGAGTATGCTCTGAGCCCAGTGCCCATGGTGCTGGTCTCTTCCTCCTGCATTCTCTTTAGGAATTTGCAGATGAACTGTAGGAGAAGGGCAGGAAGCCGGGGATGTTGCATGGAGTGCTGCACACACGGTGTTGGGCTGAGCAGGGACAGCAGGCCCAGCCCAGCTGGGGGTGGCTGCAGGTACCTGGGCTGTGCTGCGGAAGCAGCCACGGCTGGATTCCTGCTCTTGTGTGCACTCCATGGCTGCACCTGGCAAAGAGCGAGTGCAGCCAGAGCTGAGGGGCTGCGGGAGAGGCCGGAGAACACAGCCCAGCCCTGTGCCCCCCAGGCTGGGAGAGCCCCAGGATGCCCCAGGGGATGGAGCACGGCCACTGCAGGGTGTCTGCCTGGGCCCTCTTTTGTCCTGTCCATGGGCATTTCCCCAGGGGATGGGATGGGATGGGATGGGATGGGATGGGATGGGATGGGATGGGATGGGATGGCATGGGATGGCATGGGATGGGATGGCATGGCATGGCATGGCACGGGATGGGATGAGATGGGATGGGATAGGATGGGATGGGATGGGGCCAAGTTGGCTGCAGGCTCCAGCCCTGCAACCCAGCTCTGCCACTCACCCTCCTGTGGTGGATGGAATGGCACCACCTCCTCAGTCTCCTGTGCTGGGGCAGCTCCAGGGCCTTCTTCCTCCTCCTCCTCCTCCACCCAGGCCATCTTGGGCACTCTTGGGGGTCTCTGCTCCATGTCTCTGACTGTAGCTACTTGCGGGAGAGGTGCCCTGGGAAAGCTCCGGGGCACCAAGTCCCACACTCTGCCCTTGAGGGCAGCTGCAGAATAGAAGCCTCGCAAGGCCACGGGTCACCGAGTTCTGTGCTCTGGCCTCGAGCTCAGCTGCAGGAACAAGGCTGCGGAAAAGCTCGGGCTCAGACGGGAACGAGCGTGCTGTGTGGGGGCTCCTCACGGCACTGCTCTGTCCCGTTGTGCCTCGTTGCAGGCTCCCAGCTCCCGGGCAAGCTTCTATTTCCCACGTGTCACAAAGGGGCCTTGGACACCGGGTTCCGTTCCATGGCACGGTGACCGTGCTGCAGCGTGCCAGCCAGGGCCCTTGCACACACTGCCGCCTGCCCTGGGGCCGCCCCCAGCCCAGCCAAAGTGGCCCAGGCTGGAAGGAATGCCTGGCCCCAGGTGTCTAAGGCAGCCCCACAGGATCTTTAGGAAGGGCTCAGAGCATCAGCCAATTCTGCCCTGCTCTGCGGGCACAGGGCAGCAGAAGGAGCCCCCAGGGCTGCCGACGCAGCCGCGCCAGGAAGGGCACGGGGCCTTCCAGGGAAGCTGGCATGGCCTCCTTGGGACACGTCCCGGCCCGTGGCCATCCTAAACCTGCGGGTGTGACATGCACAAGGAATGTGTGGGCCCGGGCACGAATGCTGCTAGGAGCCCTGGGGCCCGGGCAGCGCTGACAGCAGCAGCTGTGGCAGAGTCCCCGCCCAAGCAGAGCTGCCACCCCCGAGCCCTGGCAGCGCTGGTGCCCGTCTCCTGCCCCGGAGACCTGTGCCCCCGGGGGGCTTCTGTGCCACAGGGAGCCAAAGCCACCCTACATTGGGGGCTGTGCTCCTTCCTGCAGGGGATGATGGCCAGAGCACCTGGAGAAACTGCTGGCAAGACTTGGTCTCTGCCAGATGATGTTTCTCCTTCCTGAAATGTATTTTTTTCATGGAAGGCATTGGCAGTAGCACCACAACACCATCCCTTTCTGAGTTTCCCAGGGCAATTAGATTGCAAAGTAACACTGTCATGTTTCCTTGTGCTTTTCTCACTCTCTTTCCTCCATTCTGGGAAAAATAGAATCTGCCCAATCTCTGATATTCTCAGCTTCAGTTGCTGCCTGTCTGGCTGTGGCAGCTCATGTCCAAACAAAACTGTGTCCCTGCTGAGCACAGCAATGGGTGGCCACAAATAGGGAGGTTCCCCAGTGAACAGGAAGACAGACATGTGGAAGTGCAGAGGATAAGGATAACTCTGGGAGGAGAAGCTGTTCAGTGTCTCTGATTATGGTGCCTGCACCCTGAAGCAGCAGCCAGGAGAAGTGCTGTAAGCAGACAGGGGCAGTTTTGGGCACCACAATATAAAAAGATAGTAAGCTATTAGCCAGAATGCAAACAAGGACTGCAAGGATAGAGTGTGGTCTGGAGGGGCAGCCCTAGGTGCAGCTGAGGCCACTCTAGTCTGTTCAGCCTGGAGGAGAGTAAAGGGCGTCACTGTGGTCTCCAACATCCTCCTGAGGGGAATCAGAGGGGCTGCTGCAGCTCTCGTCACTGTTGGGAGCAGTGACAGCACTTGAGAAAAGGGCAGGGAGCTGGGACAGGGCAAGTTTCATTTCCATATCAGGAAAAGGTTTTTCACCCAGAGCACGGTCAGGCACTGGCACAGGTTCCCCATTGACGCAGCCCAGCGGAGCCTGGGCCGGCTCTGGGGAAAACTCCGGCACTGTGCCAGGAGTGGGGAACGGCCAAGGCGTGGGCTCTGCCTGCGGCTGAACCTGATGAGCCACTGCTCAGTGGCTCAGGATCTAATAACTGCGGCACGGAGCAGGCAAAAGAGAAGGAGGAGGCTCCTCCATTGTGAGGTTCCACAGGCAAAGCTTTATCCCAAGGGAAGGATTCAGAAGCAAAGAGCCACCAGCACTTCTGTGCACGGGATTTTATAGGGGTACAACTCAGGGGGTGGATACAAACCATTGGGCAAGAAGGAATCTGCAGGGCAGGAGCGAGGGGATTACATCAGGGGCTTGGGACTAATTAGGACAGATGGGAGGAGAGGGTAGGTGCCATGGGCCAGTGGGGTTTCCTGCAATAGGGGAATTCCAAAGGGGTGGTGCAGTCAGGGATTGGTCCAAGACAAAACTGACAGGGAAGGTTCAGGAATAAAGAGCTGGGTTACCTTGACAGGCAGGGAAGGAGCTGGAACAAAGAGTGGGGAATGGCATGAGGGACAGCTTTGAGGGAGGGCAAAACCTAGGGGTAAACCAACTTGGGAAAAACATGGGGTACATGAAAACAAACTATTATAAGATAACTGATAAATAAACACAAACTGCAACACCCCAGGGAAATGGGCACAGCACCAAGCCCGTCTGAGGTTGAGAAGTCTTTGAACAACATTGAGCAGTCACTCAAGCTTTTAGACACTACATCAAAAGTCAAGGGTTGTGAACTCTAGGTTTACATGAGTATATATATACTCCTGAGTTTTACTTTAGGCAGTGTTTTAAGAAACTTGTTTTATGTTCGATCATAGCCCAGTTCCTTGTAGATTGTGTGGAACGTGTAATCCTTTTGTTTTCATTGCTTGTTAGGACTATAAAAAAGAATATTGGTGCTGGGTGACTCAGAGACACCCAGTGTGTGTTAAGTGCAGTAATACAGGGGATAAAGAGAAGGAAAAGAGAAGAAGTAGTAATACATAGTGGTAAGTTTGGAAATTAAGATAGCATTAAGAATGAATAACACAAGAAGTAAAAATGTTATTAAAAAGAGTCCACTAGAATGTATTTTAGCACATTTATGAGAAAGCTTTGGGAGGAATCCTGGGGAGTAATTTTTCAAAGAAAGGTAATCTGATTAAATACTCTACCCCATGGTCGTAGCCTTGGTATCAGTTAGAAAGTGGTGAAAAGTGACCTCCTAATAGAACTTTAAATTATCATACATTGTGACAGTTGATGTTATTTTTATGAAAAGAAGAAAAATGAGATCATGTGATGTATGCAGACATGTTTTTTACCCTGGAGAATAAACCTGAGTGGCAGAAAGAATGTGGCTTTGATTTGGCCCCACAGGACCCTTTAGTCCTAACCTTGGAAAGAAATAACAGGCAGAAAATAAAGAGATGCTGTTCAGCATGTAGCATAGGGCAGAGATGTTTGAAATTGGCTAAAAAGCATGAGGAAGATTGTGTTCTAGGTGTCCAAGAGTTACAGCTGAGTTACCCCAGGCCAGCTTGGGTACACTCCCCCTCACCCAACCACTCTGCACCCTGAATGAAACCCAAATGGCAGTGAGGATGAGATGAATAATCCTGGGGAGGGGACAATTTCAGAGACCCCAGTGACAACCAACACAAGGAATAAAACCAGGACAGCTTTGCCTTTAGTCACCCCTTTAAGGCAAAGTAGTGGGTCCCCAAGGAGAAGCCATGTGGCTGAACTTCTGCTTTTCTACTAGTGACCTGAAGAGTTGGTGGGAAAAAGTTAAAATTTCTAGAGAAAACCCCAGCAAAGTAGCAAAACGATTTGAGTTCATAGTCAAGAATCGAGACCCAGACTGAGGTGATGCTGATTTCATGCTGACAGAGCTAAGAAAACCAGCAAAAGAGTTGGTGATAAAGGTAGCCAGAGCCCATGTGCAGGGACAAATTGCTAGTGGAGCCTGACAAGGTACAGTGGACCAGCTGTTTCCTATTGTAAACCCTTTGTGGGACCCAATGATGTAGGCAGCTGTGCAATGTTAGCCAGATACCAGGAACTAGTCAAATTTGAATTAAAAAATGCCATTCCAGAAGCAATAAATTGGTCAGTAATATATAATGTTACACAGGGACAGCAGGAGTCACCCACTGACTTTGTGAACAGGCTCTGAGCAGCTGCACGGAAATGCACAGCCCTGGATCCCTGGTCGGATATGGGAAAGCAGCAGTTCCTTTCCCTGATGTTTGGGCAATCTAGCCCAGATGCCAGGCAGGAACTTCAGAAGCTGAAAGAGCCTGTAAAGAGAGACTTAAAGGCATTAATGAAAAAGCATAGAAGGTGTATGATAATAAAGACAGAGAAAAAGAAAAAGAACTCCCTGCAGCCATGGTGGCAGCTCTGGATCAGCTCCAGGGAGAGGACGTGGGCGGGGATGAAGCAGAGGCAGGGGCCAAAATTCCAGAGGCAGAGGAGGTTCAAACCAGCCACAGGCCAAGCTGGGGCCAAATCAATGTGCATATTGTAAGAAAGGACACTGGAAATGCCAGTGCCCAGAGTTAGCAGACACAGTACACAAAACTTTTGTAGCCACTCTAGATGATAAGAAATGACCAAGACTGGCAGATCTTACCCTAGCAGGCCCACTGGTTAAAATACAGCTGAAGAATGATAAGGAAGTTGAATTTTTAGGAAATACTGGAGACACATTTTCACTCTTGAATCAAGCACTGATACCCAAAAGTGAAAACTGTCTTCAAGCAAGAGGAGCCACTGGGCAGAACAATGCATTCTTCCTGAAACTGCTTAAATGTAAAATCAAGAAGAAAATGGGAATACATCAGTTTCTTGATTTACCAAACTCACCCAAATCTGCCCTAGGCAGGGATTTGCTGGAAAATTTAGAAGCGACAGTTCACTTTAGAAAAAGAAAAATGAAATTTAAGGTACCTGAAGACAAATTGGTTTTAGCATTAGGACTGACAATTGACACAAGACCAACAAACAATAAGAACTCTTTAGAGTAAGTATTGAATCAGGTGTACCCAAGAGTAGGGGATACCGATAGGCCAGGAAAATCAAAACGAGCAGACCCTGTAAAAATCGAGCTACAGACAAGAGTTAGGCCAGCAGTCAGAAAGCAATAGCCTTTAAGATTAGAAGATAGGAAAGGAATACAGGCAACAATCACTAAATTCCTGACATTAGGATTATTGGAAGAATGGGAGTCCAAATTTAATACTCCTAGATTGGCAATAAAGAAACCTAATGGAACTTAGAAACTAGTGCCAGATTTACAGGCAATTAATGATTTATGCCTGACTACCTTACTAGCTAAGCTTTGAGATGATTTAATTTGGTTTCCAGTGATAGATGTGAAAGATGCTTTCTTCTGCCTGCCACTTGTGGAAGAAAGTCAAAATATATTTGCTTTTGAATGGGAGAACCCTTGCACAGGCAGGAAAAATCAACTTAGGTGGGCAGGATTACCTCAGGGGTACAAAAACATTCCCAGTTTTTGGGAATCAATCAGCTGAAGAATTAGAGCTATGGCAATCGCGGCCTGGGGAAGGAACACTCCTACAGCATGCAGATGGTTTGTTAATTGCTACTGACACTACTAAAGAATGTTTTGAGCGGGCAGTGAACCTTTTGAATGTTCCTGGACTGAGTGGTTATCGAGTATCTGCCCAGAAAGCCCGGCTGGAGCAGCAGCTGTGGCTGTGCCCCTCCGAGGGGGCGCTCGCAGTCCCCGGCTTGCCCTGGCACAGCGAGCGGCGGGGACACTCTCCCGCTCCTCGGGAGGCCGCGAGAGCGGCTGAGGCTTTCGCCTGCTGCGGACGAGACACCGAAGCCATGCTGGCAGGAGAAGGAGAGGGGACTCCAGCTGGGGGCAAAGTCCAGCTTTATTAGAGAGCTCCGAGGACATCCGCAACCCAGGCGATCCAGAGAACTGGAGACAGAGAACTGGGCTGTGCAAGGTGTTATAAAGGGGAGGTGAACAGGGGAGGGGATGGCCCATCTGCCAATGGAATTCCAGGAGGGCGTGGGGAGCAGGGAAACAGACATGTAGGGGAACCAATGGGGGTAAACCAGGGGAGGGGCCCCAGTGCCTGAGCCTATCACTCGACACCCTTGGAAGAAGTTTCTGGAAGGAAGGGATGGGCTGTGGAGTGAAAGGCAGGACACAGGGGAGGGGTTGAGGGGATGACAAGGCAGTTTTCAGGGAACCAGGGAATGAGGCACGAGATTGACATTAAAAAGGAGGGAGGAGGCAATGGGTGCAGAACTGTTATAAGTTGTGGTGAGGAACCAACCTCCAACAAGTGAGTCCAAATTAAATGTAATTGATTAATTGATAGTGCAAGCGATAATAGGCAAATTACAGCACTGAGTGAAGCCAACAAAAGGCTTGCACCCACCCGGGAGCCCTGGGTGTAGCCGGGGAGTCACTGCTCCTCCTTTGGCCCACACCACTCCGCAGTTCAGTCCTCCTTTTTATCTGTTTTTGTTGGGTGTCCCTCCAGTGTTCTCTGCGTCTGCGCCGATAGTTGCTAGGGGGTCTTATTCTGCCTTCTGGTGGTCATCTGGTTGAAGGCTCCCGTCCTCTTCCTCGAGGTCTTACAATAGCTTTGACCATATATAGGCATATAGCTACATATAGTTACACATTTGCTTAGTTAGCCTTTCAACATATTAGCTTCTGACAGTTTGCGGTTTAAGCCTTATGACATTTATTTTGCAATATATTAGCCCGTTATATTCATCTTGCAACATATTAGTTGGTCACATCTATCCTTGTGGGTTTTTTTCTATTATTGGCTTTTCCCCCCTCTTATATTCTTTTTAGCAACTTAATGAACAAACTAAGACATTAACTCATTACAATTCCCCCCTTTTTCTTTTACCCATTTTGTTCATCAAATCGTCTTAATGCAAGTTGACTCAAGGTGGCTTCCTCTCCCAATTCTAGATTTTCTACTGGTTCATATTTGGTCTTGATTAAAAGGAGATGGGCTGCCTCTAACCTTCCTTTCACTATCTTAAGTATTGTATTAAATATGCAGGGTCCAAAAGTTAGCCCAAGAATTATCATAATTGCTGGTCCTGCTATTGTAGAGAGTAGAGGGTGGTTAACCATGGGGATTGGTTGAACCAATACTCAAACCATCCTTGTTGGGCCTCTCTTTCTCTCTTCCTTTGTGCCAGCCTTTCCCTCAATTCAGCCATTGAGTCTCGGACCACTCCGGTATGGTCCGCGTAAAAACAACACTCTTCTCTTAGAGCGGCACATAGCCCTCCTTGCTGCATGAACAAGAGGTCTAACCCTCGTCTGTTCTGCAGGGTGACTTCTGAAAGTGAAGAGACAGATTTTTTGAGGAAGGAAATTGATTTCTCTATTCTCTGTAGGTCCTCATCGATAGTCATCTGTAGTTGAGAGAGCCCTTGCTGTTGAGTTGCAAGGGCTGAGATACCTGTGGCTGCGCCGGTAGCACCTAAACCGAGGAGCATTGCTATGGTTATTCCCGTTATTACCTCCCTTTTTTGGATTTGGTCTGGTTCTTCTAAGGGGTGATACATCTCCTCTTCCTTGTGGTACAGGACCTTTGGGACGATTAAAACTTGAATACAAAAGTCGTTAGCATTATTGAATCTATCAAGGAGTATACAGGGCATTACCCCAGATCGCTGGCATACCCACATTCCTGATGTGGCCGGAATTGCCCATTTATAGTTCTTACTCTTAGGCATGATAAATTCGGTGCAGAAATTGCCCATCCGCTTTGCTGAGGCTGCATTACCGAAACATTTGCCTTGGCCTGTGACCTGACTTAGGGTAATTCCTCTCCGGGGAGTGTCCCACCTGCACTGGTGTGGATTCTCTGTTGTTGAGTAGTTAAAAGGGTTATTAAGGGTGATACCTTCATAAAAGGGGGGCTTCACATCATAACATAGCCAGCATGATTTCGTAAGGTTTGGGTTAGATTGATTCAGTGATAAAAAGGTAGCATTTAATACACTAAGAAACGGATCGTAAAAAGCTGAAGTCTCTAAGGGTATATTAAAAGTAATGTTGTGACTAGCCGTGGCTCCCTTTTTGGGCCCACCTGCTGTAAGAATTGGATTGGGTCCAATTGGTCGGGGTACCGATGGTGAAAGTCAGACAATTTGTATGTTCACCCAAATATCGCGAAAGGTGCGACCAAATGCCGACCATACTCTTCCCGTGGCCCAACTCTTATGGGTTGGTTGCAGAATTGTCATAGTATAACCCGTGCAAGTGTGCTTTCTCCCATCCCAGGGCATATGTATCTGTTTGCTACTATCGAACAGTGGTTCGCGACAGCCACGGGGAGCGTACTTGGCTTGCAGGAACTTATCAGGTTGCTGTGGTTGCCATCTATTACTTGTTACAATGGTCTCACAACCCCAATATCTGCAGTACCCATACCCAGGATAATTACAGTAACTTTTGCCTGGGTTAGAAGCAGGACACCAATAGGTTTGGTGCAGTGCTTGTTCTCCAAAATGAGGAAATCCCAGTTGCAGGGGAAAAATGTCTTTTAATCTAAATTCAAAAGATGGGTCAGTTGATGTAATAGTTTCTTTGATAACAATTTCGTCTGAAAGGTGGCGTAGAACCCACTTAAATGGCTGGTACGGGTAGTATTCTGTATCAGTCTGCCCTCTGCTGATTAATCTTGAAAATAAGATCACATAGAGGTACCATTGCCACTTGGATCTCATTATTGTAAGATTCCTTGAAAGTTGCTGATCTGATTGATGATTGGCTGCTTTTTCTTAAAAAAACTGGGATATATGGGTTGTGGGAGCATTCAAGGATCCAGTCCTGCAAACAAAACCCTTATAATAGATTTAAGTGAATCTCGTATCTGCTTGAATTAGATGTTCTCCCCCCCCCTCTATATTTCTAGTTACTTACTCCTATGTTCCCTATCACAGTTTTGCCAAAAAGGGTGGGGTTCTATTCTAAAGATTTTACATACTCTTTGATTTCCCTGGGGAGCTGTCCTTTCGGATTCCCGGACTGTGTTAGTCCTCAAGGGAACTTCAGTATTCGAGAGGCAGTAAGCACGCTCCACCGTGGGTCGCAGGTCCCTTTACCTTTTCCTCTCTGCCTCACCTGTCGATCCGGTTGCATCGGGCCACGGGGTGAACCATCTTCTCGGCAGCAGAGGTATTTGCTCAGGGATCAATTTTGTTCTTGCCTTTCTCAATACGGTTCCCAATTCCTTTTTCAAAGGAGAACTGCAATAGTACCGGGCATCTATTTCCAGCAGTATTCCTTTTTACAAAGGGAGGGGTTAACTAGCATGAGAGCAACATGCCTCTGAATTTAGACCCCTTAGTAAAGATTCCCTATTGCCTGTAAAAATGCATATCTTACCCACTCCCCCAAAAGCTCCCCTAATCTTAGAATGGTTTCTGTTAATTCCCATTTTAACACCCTCTATAAATACCAGCCGGAGATCTTTATTGGTGGTATTGGACCCACCACCGTTTTTGGCAAATCCTACAAACAAAGGCATACAAAAGGATAACATTCCCACCCCCAAATTCTGCAATATATCTAGCATCCATAATTTTTTGTTGGTCTTCCGGAATAAACCCGTAGGCGACATTGGCGCCAATATTTGTTCTCAGCATACCACTTAATGCTAAGTACAGAATAAGGATAAGGCACAAATACATTTTTATCACACTCAAAAGTGATTATGTGTGATTTCTTACAATAAACTAAAAGAGTAACATATGTGCAGATTGCGTTGGCGTTGACTGCCCGGTAAGCCTGTTCTCTGTTCTCGAATAATTGATGTATATTCTGAACAGACCTGGGCCCACCTCGAGCAGGATCCAAGGGGTACAAATGGTGCATTTTGTACATTTTAAATATTTAAATGTTTTCAACTGTTTTGAAAAATAGTCTGATTGTATGTCTTGAAGGGTTACCCTTTCAGACTCTAAAGATAGCATATCCCTACACCATTGGAGGATTCGTTCTTCCAAGAGATTCCAGCAAAATTGCTCCCTCTCACATGCCTCTGGACACACTCTATCATCAAGTAGGGCAGGCTGCCACATTGGTAGTTCCATTTGTCCATACGGTTGTTTTGTTTCAAAGTCTCTAGGGTACAACGTCTTAATATTCAGAGTCCAAGCCAAACTGGCCGAAATCTGTCCAACACATTCACTACGCTGGTTCCTGGTTTTTCCGTAGTCCCTGCCGGGTTTTTCCTCACCCTGCCTAGGTGAGGACTAGTCTCTTTTGAGCTGAACCTTTAGATTTCCGGGCTGACTCATTACTTTCCATGTGCGCTCAGATTCAACTGGTCCCCTTACTCGACTAGCATGAGTCCACCCTTTCTCAGCCGTCCGAATGGCAGTTTCTGTGGTAAGCAATACCACATACGGACCTTCCCAAAAAGGTGTTAAGGAAGCTTCTTTCCAGGTCTTAATCAACACTTGATCCCCAGGTTTGATTTGATGGAGGGCATCATCTAAGGGAGGTCTCTGCACTAGTAACCCTTTATCACGGATCTCCCTTCTCCTATTCATCAAATGAGTTAGATATTGGTTTATCTGTACATTTTCCAGACAAGGATGATCTGCCGGTGCCTCCATGTCATATGGCATTCCATATAACATCTCAAATGGGGAAATCCCTACATCTGTCCATGGCTGGGTACGGATATTCAGTAAGGCCAGTGGTAAACATTTGAGCCAGGACATTCTTGTTTCTATCATTATTTCAGTCAATTGCCTCTTTATTTCTCCATTCATTCTCTCTACTCTGCCCGAACTCTGAGGGTGCCATGGGGTGTGATATTGCCATTGTGTTCCTAAAGCAGTAAAAACTTCTTTTGCTACCTTGGAAGCAAAATGAGGGCCCCTGTCAGAATCTATCACTTCAATCAAGCCATATCTAGGAATTATTTCCTCAAGTATTGTTTTAACCACCACATGAGTTGTTGCTCGAGCAGTGGGAAACGCTTCTACAAAGTGGGTCAGGTGATCTACCAGGACCAATAAGTATTTGTATCATCCTACTTTAGGTAATTCTGTAAAATCTATCTGTACATGGGAGAACAGTCTATGGGCCAACTCCCTCTCCCCCATTACCCGGGACTTCTGGTGCTGTTTGTTAGCCTTCTGACAGGTGAGGCACCGGTGAGTAATCTGCTTTGCCAAGTTATGCAACCCGATACACATGTATTTTATAGCAAACTGATCAATTAATGCTTGTGTGCCCCAGTGTGTTTTCTCGTGTATTGCCTGGAGTATTCTTAGGGCTAAGGCCTTTGGGACCACTTTCCTCCCATCCTGCAACAACCAACTCCCTTCTTTATCTTGTATTCCCATCTGCTTTAATTTCTCCTGTTCCTTTGCAGAGAAGGTTAGGATATAGTTTGAGCCATGATACCAACAGAACACCTTATAGCCTCGGTCCCAAAAGTCTTCCAGCAAGCATAACAGGGGGTCTCCTCTAAATCTTTACCACATGTAGAACAATTTTCTCTAGATCTCACAATACTACCTTCTTGGAGTGTCATCAAAGCTGCTCTTTTAGCTTCCTGGTCTGCTAAATTATTCCCTTGGGTAGTGGCTCCAATTCCTGTTTGGTGGCCCTTAACATGCACGACCGCTATCTCTGCAGGGCCTCTTATGGCTTTAAGGGTTCTTCGTATTAGTTCCTCATGAATTAACCCCTTGCCCTGGGAACTGATTAATCCCCTTCCCTCCCAAATCTTTCCAAAAGTGTGCACGATGCCAAACGCATATTTAGAATCTGTATAGATAGTTCCGGTTTTGCCCTTAGGCCGTTCCAAAGCTTGTAAGACAGCGTAGATTTCGCATGCCTGGGCTGACCAGCTAGGGCTCAAGGGTCCTGATTCTACCACTGAAAGGGTTTTGCCATCCACTATTGCATACCCTGACCTTCTTTTCCCTTCCACTACTCGAGAGGATCTGTCCACAAACAGCCTATCTCCCATTTCTAACTCCTCTTCTTCTAGGTCGGGGCGAACTTTTGTTTGTTCCTCGATGTTCTGCAGACAGTCGTGAGTGAGTTCTTCTTCAGGTTCCCTGTAAAGGAACTGGGCTGGGTTCTGAAGGGATGTAGTGCCTAATTTTAATTTTGGGGATGCTATTAGTATCCCTTCATATTTCAAGAGCCTCGCATCCGTGATCCACTTTTCAGCCTTTTGTTGTAAAACTCCCCTAATATTACGTGGAGATAGTACATGCAGCTCTGCTCCAAAGGTAACCTTGCTGGCTTCCTTCACCAATAGAGCTGCTGCCCCTATTACTTGGAGACAAGTTGGCCATCCCCGACTAACAGGATCCAATAATTTGGAAAGATATGCCACAGGCTTTTTACTCCCTGCCCAGTTTTGTGCTAATACCCCATATGCAGTGCCTTCATCCATATTGACAAACAGATAAAAAGGCTTTCTGAGGTTGGGAGGCTGAGAACCGGAGCGTTCACCAGCTCTGTCTTTAATGTGTCCAGTCATTCCTCATCTTCCTTAAACCACTTAACTAGTCCCTCCTTTGTGAGCTTATCATACAGGAATTTGGTTTTCCTACTAAAATTTTCAATCCACTGTCTACAATATCCAAATAGCCCCAACAGTTGTCTAACTTGCCTTTTATCCTTGGGGCACGAAGGGAGAGTATACCCTGGACCCTGTCAGGATCCAACTTTTTCGTTCCCTCAATTAACCTGTGTCCTAAATATTTTAACTCTTTTTCTACAAACTGCAATTTAGATTTTGAAACTTTTAGCCCTTTTAGACTAAGGAAATTTAACAACTTTATACTTCCCTTTCTTACTGATTCTTCCTCTTTTCCTGCTATTGGGAAATCGTCCACATACTGAATTAAGGTGGTCCCTTCCTCGGGGTGATATTCCTGCAGGATCTGTTCTAACCTTGTCTGAACAGATTAGGGGATTCTGTAAATCCCTGGGGCAATACTGTCCATCGAAGTTGTTGCTTGCAGTGTGTGTCTGGGTCTTCCCATTCAAATGCAAAAAAATCTCGTGATGTTTCCTTAAGTGGGCAAGCCCAAAATGCGTCCTTAAGGTCTGCCACTGTGTAATACCTGTCCTCAGGCCCCAGTTTACTGAGTAAGGTATATGGATTAGCTACCACAGGGAACCTTTCAACTGTTCTTTTATTAATTTCTCTCAAATCATGTACTAACCTATAGCTCCCATCCGATTTTCGAACAGGTAGTATGGGAGTATTGAAGGGTGACATGCAAGGTTCAAGCAACCCCTGCTGCAATAGCCGTTCCATTTCTGGTTTTAATCCCTTCCTCCCTTTGCTGGATAGGGGGTATTGCTTTACCCTGATAGGAATTTTGGAATTTTTAATGGTTACCTCAAAAGGAGGAATATCCAATCTGCCTACAGTGTCTGGGGTGTACCAAACTTCTGGGTTAATTTCTTCTTCATCACTGATCTTTAAAGGGCATAATTTTATGCTTTATTTATCTTCAATTATCTCTATCCCTATTCCTAATTCAATCATAAGGTCCCACCCCAAAAGATTATAATCGGCTTCTGGGACCAACAATAAGGACCCTATTCCTATTTTAGAAGGCTCTTCAATTACCACATCTTTTATCATAGGTACACCAAAGGGTTCCCCCTTAACTCCCACTACCTGCACTACTTCTGCAGACAAATTACATCCTTTAGGGAGGGTTTGTACCGTAGATCGTTCGGCACCCGAATCCACAAGGAATTCATATACCTGTTGCTGGGGACCTATTTTAAGCTTTACCAGGGGCTCTGTTGTTTCTCTTTTCTCCAGCAAGTAGAGCCCCTGACACCCCTAGTCCCGAAACTGTTTCTCATCTGCTTGCCTTTCGTGGCATTCCCGTCTCATGTGTCCTTTCTTCCCACAATAATAGCAAACTACACCACCCCCCTTTTCTCTTGCTTGATCTTTCTTTTGCATACCTGGAACCCTCTGACTCATTTGCCCCTTTTTTTGACCCTCTCATACTGCTTCCACCATTATCCTCATTTGCTTGTGACTTTCATCTTCCCTTCTGACACACACCTTCTGGGCCTCCCTTAACAATTCATCTAAGCATCTGTCCTGCCAATCCTCCATCTTCTCTAGCTTCTTTCTAATATCCACCCATGCCTTGGCTACAAATTGCGCTTTCAGCAAAGCTTGTCCTACTTCCGAATCGGGATCTACTCCCAAATATAGCCGGAAACTTTTTCGTAATCGCTCCAACCATTCAGTGGGGTCCTCATCCTTCTTTTGTTGTTCACTAAATGCCTTACTTACATTCTTTCCTCGAGGGACAGATTCTTTTATTCCCTGAACAATAATCGTCCTCAAGTCACTCGTGAGCTCTATGCTCGGGATTCTGATTATCCCAATGAGGACATTGGAGTGGCCATTTCATGTCCCCCTGCGGCCCCTGTTGGTGATCCCGGTCCCAAACTCTCATTCCAGCTGCTCTTATCATTCCCCGTTCCTCGGGTGTGAACAAAATTCCCAATATGGATTGTAATTCATCCCAGGTATATATATTAGGTCCCAAGAATTGATCCACCCTTTCCCCTACCCCTAGTGGATTGTCCAAGAGATGTCCCATTTCTTTCTTAAATTCCCTGACGTCCCCTGAATTCAAAGGGGCCATCACATATCCTATCCCTGGGATTTGAGCAGGCTGACCTGGTTGTCCTGCATTGGGGTTTGGAATCATGCCCATTCCTACTTCTCTTAATGGAAGTAAAGGATCCCTGCCTGCATCCTGCCGGGACTGGCTCCTAGTTATTCTCCTTCTTTCCCATGGAGAATCAGGTTCTAACTCAACATTGTCGAGGTCTTGAATAGAGGGTGCAGGAGGTGGCGACGGGGGAGGAGGAGGAGGAAGTGGTACATCAGGATTTTGTGGGGGTGGTAAATAAGGTGGGGGAGAAGGATCAGGCATTTCCCAATTATCTCCTGATCTCTTCTTCTTTTTCTCAGATTTCAATACAAATAGGGAGAAATGGGTCTCACCAACAATCCATAGGGCAGCGTATTCACTTTCCTCCACACTAAATGGTTCCTTTGAATTTACATATGTGTTCAGGGCTTGACAGATCCAATACTCAAATGCTCCAAACACAGGCCAGTAAAGGCTATCCGCCCTGATTTGTTTCCCTCCCCAAACCTCCATACAATAATGGATCATTTTTGCTCGGTCCTTCCCCCTTCTAGAGGGATAAGTATCCCAGAACTTAATCATCAAGCCTAAAGGGCTATCTGGAGGTATTGAGGGGAGCCCTATACGAGGTCCTTTCTTTATGGGACTAGGGGGCTTGCTCTTCCCCTGTCCCATCTTCCGGAGTGTCTTTAGAGGGTTTACTCTCCCCTTATCCCCTCCCGGAGCGTCTTCTTCCACACACTCTCTCACTTCCCCCCGTTCATGGCCCAGTCCCTCGCGGGTACTTGGGAACCGCACTATAAGGGTCCGCACTCGCACCGTCCAGAGGACGTCTCACACACCGCACTCCGGGAGTGCCACACTCCGGGATCCCAACCCCAACCGGAAACTACCCAGGGCTTATACTCACGCTCCTCGCCGCGTCTTGTCCGGGCTTCGTGCACAAAGATTATGGGGTTGCCGGCCTTCAATTTGCCTATTATCAAATTTGGGTTCATCAGTCGGGGGTCCTGGAGAATGGCAACCTTGGGGCCACCGTGAGGTGGGGCGCCTCCCCGACAGGTTCTCTTCTCCAAGAATTTTCCCGATCCGAGTCACGGCACCAATTTGTTATAAGTTGCGGTGAGGAACCAACCCCCGACAAGTGAGTCCAAATTAAATGTAATTTATTAATTGATAGAGCAAGCGATAATAGGCAAATTACAGCACTGAGTGAAGCCAACAAAAGGCTTGCACCCACCCGGGAGCGCTGGGTGTAGCCGGGGAGTCACTGCTCCGCCTTCGGCCCACACCACTCCACATTTCAGTCCTTCTTTTTATCTGTTGTTGTTGGGTGTCCTTCCGGCGTTCTCTGCGTCTGCGCCGATAGTTGCGGGGGGTCTTATTCTGCCTTCTGGTGGTCATCTGGACGAAGGCTCCCATCCCCTTCCTCGAGGTCTTACAATAGCCTTTACCATATATAGGCACATAGCTACATATAGTTACACATTTGCTTAGTTAGCCTTTCAACATATTAGCTTCTGACAGTTTGTGGTTTAAGCCTTATGACAGTTATTTTGCAATATATTAGCCCATTATATTCATCTTGCAACATTATTAGTTGGTCACATCTATTCTTGCGGTTTTTCTATTATTGGCTTTTCCCCCCTCTTATAGTCTTGATGAACAAACTAAGACATTAACTCATTACATCAGCGACCCACAGGGCATCTGCGTTCCCTTCAGTGACAGAAAGGCACCTGCAACCTGCTGGGGAAGCCTCAAGTCTGCTCAGTGACCCCATGTGCCCTCAGCATTGGGACACCCGTTTTTCTCTCAGTGACCCTCACGTCCCATTAGCAAATCAAGAGGCACCAGCCATCCTGTGGGTGACTCAGAGTGAGTGCAGTGGGTCATGGTGGCCAGAGACCAGCAGCAAGCAGAAATCCATCAGGGCTGGGGAAAAGGCTCTGCTCTGCTTACAGCATGGGCTGAAGGCTGGGAGAGATCCATTTCCCCCTTGAGATGCTGGAGACAGGGCCTTTCACCCTCCTTACAGGGCTACCCCTCACTGCAGGCAGCCAAAGGAGCATGACGGCAAAAGGCCAAGGCCAGAAAAGCAAAGAGCCAGCCCTGCACACAGGGAGGTGACCCAGTGCAAAGCCAGCGTGGCACCCGAAGGTGCCTGCCACTCTCATGTGTCCCTGCCCTGGGAATGCCAGCAATGCCCTTTGTCCAGAGGGCCTTTCTGTGGTCCCTCTGGGCTCAAAGCTGCTGCTCTTCTGGCTCAATGGGGCCTAAAGCCACAGAACTCAGCCTCCCCCACAGCAACAGGAACAAGACTCAGAGAGCAGACAGTGGAGCTCAATGCCTAAGGCTGAGGGGCCGGGGGCTCCAGTCTGGAGCATAGGGAGGGCACACGCCCAGCCCCACAACTCCTGGCCTCACAGCCCTGAAAGGCTGGCACCAGGGTTCCACGCCTGATTCCAGGGGGTCCCTCCAACCACCCACTGAGGAAGCGCCAGAGCAGCCGGCTGTCAGGAACAAGGCGGCTGACAGGGGGCTGCTTGTGGCCTCTGACAGCCCATTGCTCAGGGCTTGCCAGCGCCCCAGCCCCTCAGGCCCTGCCCCAGCCTGGCCAAGCTGCCCGGCAGCAGCGCCGCAGCCCCACAGCAGCTCCAGAGCAGCCCCATCCAGAGGCACCTGGGAGCCCTCAGCAAGGCAGGCAGCAGCACACGGGTGGGAGGACACAGATGGCGCTTCCTGCCTGGCACAGGGCTTGTGGCCATCTCCAGGCACCGCTCTGGCAGGGATCACCGCAGCTCCGGGCCCTGGCCAGCCGCTCTGTGGGCAGCACAAAGGCTTCAGCAGAACCACCAAAGGCCAAGGGGCTTCTGGCCATCTTCCCTGCAGCACTGCATGCCTGGGCAGCTGCCTGAGCACAAGCACCCTTTTCCCCCTCTTCCCCTCTGCCCTACAGACCCTGGGCAGCAAAAAAATCTCCTGAGATTCTGTGTATTATAACATAGTCTATATTTACATAGGATAAAAAATAGAATGGAAGAAAAGAAAAATCTTACAGAAAACTAAAATCCCCACTGGCTCAGGTTGCCCCAGCAAAGAGAGCCTCCCAGATCAGCTCTCCTCAGAGCTCCAGCAGTGCAGCCAGCCGAGCCGTGTCAGACGAGGCCGAGTGATCCATGCCCTGCGCAGCTGATCGTGCAGCCTCTGGAAGATGGAATATCGCCCACTGGCTGTTGCTCGGAGGACATGCAGTGTTTGAAATGCCAGCTCTGACACAGCACTGCTCATGTCCTCCTTCAGGCTTTCAAGGGCTGCAAGAGAGAGGAACAGAGCTGTGGTAAAGAGGTATGATTTGTGATGACAAAATTGAAACAGTAATCAATATGGATGCAGTAATTAATATTTGGAAAGAATAATAAAACAGTTAAAAGTTGTAATGCCAAGAAAAAAGGGAGAGGAGGGGTTCCACCCCCCCCTCCCTGCAGATGTTCAAGGACAGGAGGAAAATGCAGGAGATAACAGTTACTAAAAATTAACGGAAAGAAGGGAAAATCTGGTTGGGTCCCAGGAAAATGCCAGCTGTAAGAGATTTATTGCTTTGATGCTTAAATGTTAGTTTTGGATTACATTGTACTGGCTTGGTGCGCATGTGTAACCCAAAGGTGAATTAAAGGACATTGTGGAGGAAGAAGAGAGGCCTTCATCAAACAATGACCCCCAAATACTTGTGCGACAACCAAAACGAGCGGTGGAGCATGCGCAGTAAAGGTGATGATGAGGGCGGAGGTAGAAGTGTGATGAATCGAAAATGGGAGGAGATGACATTGACACATGGCATAAAAGGGGGGAATCTTCACTTGGAAAGCTCATACATAAGGTGGCAAGGATCCTACACTCCATGACCCGCAGTTATCCTTTGCTTACGAGCTATTATTGGAACGCGCTATAATTGAAATTATCCCTTATTTTAAATCAAATTATATTGTCAAGATATATTTTCTAAACTATTCAATTAAGATTGCTGCTATCTCAAATATTGTTTGGTTTTTTATGATGGGATAATTGGGCAAATATAACAGAGCCAAGGTCAGATCCCAGATCTGTGGGGAGCCAAGGAGAGCCCGCTGCCAGAGCCTTCCCAGCCGGCTCTTGCCATGGCCAGGAGGGAGCAGGGAGCAAGGGGATCAGCCTGAAGCTGCTGGCCATGAATGGGCCACGAGGCCCTGAAATCTCAGGGTGCTCTGCCCCCGGGAGCAGAGCCCTCCGCAGCCGGGGCAGGGCTTGCAGCTGTCCCCGGCAGCCCCTGCTGTCAGCCCGCTGGCCTCACTCACCAGTGCAGATCAGCTGCAGCTCTTGCTGCTGCCCCCTCAGGTGCCGCCCGGCCATGCCTGTGAACACAGAGCCTGTCAGGGCGCCAGCGGCACAGCTCCCTGCCGGCGGCGCTGCCGGCGCTGTGGCCACACGGGCTGCTGGCCCGGCAGGGCTCAGCCCGGGCCCTTGCCGCACGCTGCCGCCCCAGGGCACGGCTGCCAGAGGGCGGCAGCAGCAATGCCCAGGCCGGGCGGGGCTCCACAGCGCCGGGCCCGGCTGGCGCTGCCGGGCCAGCAGGCGGGGCTGGGGCCGAGGTGCGGCGGGCCGGGCCGGGGAGGGAGCCCGGGCTCGTGGCTCACCCATGAACCTGATGGCCGCCTCTCGCAGGGGCTCCTGTGGGCTCCGCAGGTAGCGCAAGGCCCGGCGCAGGTGCTCGGCCGCTCTGCTCCTGTCCTCTGCCAGCTGCAGAGAGCGGCAGGAGGGAAGGGTTGGCGCGGGCTCCGCCCCTGGGCTGGGCGCTGCCTGCGCCCAGGCCCAGCCTCCCCTGGCCGCACAGGCCTGAGGCGCGGCCAGCAGCCGCTGGCCAAGGGCTCCCGAGGGCAGGGGGCAGAGGGCCGGCTGCTGCCCGGGGAGCCGCGGTGCCGCCCCGCAGCCCAGCCGGGCCGGCGCTCCATGGGCACCCGGCTGGGGCCCACGGGAGCCTGGAGAAGAACCCGTGCGGCCTTTGGCTGCAGCAGCGGGCAGGGACACAGCTGCCCGGCCCCGCACACTGAGCACCACCCTCAGGGGCCTTCTCCAGGCTGAGCCTGGGGGTTGTCGGCTCCACTTACCAGGCACTCGCCAAACCTCCATGTCTGATCCACCTGGAGCATTTCTTCGAGATTCCTCCTCTTTAGGAATCTGGCTGAAGAATGCAGTACTACGCAGGAGGCCTGGAGAGCAGCAGAGAGGCACAGATGGCCCCACAGGCCAGGGCACAGGAGCATCCCAGTGCCACAGCCTGGAGGAGGCTGCAGCCCGCAAG
Source organism: Agelaius phoeniceus (assembly GCF_051311805.1). Lineage (NCBI taxonomy): Eukaryota > Metazoa > Chordata > Aves > Passeriformes > Icteridae > Agelaius > Agelaius phoeniceus. The sequence continues at coordinate 1,858,060 of NC_135272.1, read as the reverse complement.
GTGCCAGGGCAGGAGGCAGCCCAGTCCCCTCCCAGGGGGACAGCAGGTGGCCACAGGTCGTCACCTTAGCAACAATCTGATTCTCATCATGGCAGTGCAAGTAGAGTGGCACCAGGCTCTGGCGCACGTGGGACTTCAGGGCCTTTCTTCCATCTTCTGTTAATAAGTCCAGCATCTCTTGAAAGACACACATGCAGTTCAGCTGCACCTGGATATCATCCTGTATGAGAGGAAGGGCAAAAGACCTCAGCATCAGCTGCTTCAGGCCCCCCAGGGCCCAGGCCTGCATCTGCACAGGGCACCAAGTGTCCGGGCAGCAGCCGGTGGCCGAGGCTGTGGGCACAGAGCCTTACGTGGTCAAAGAGTGGCAGGAGCGCCTCAGCCAGCTGCAGGGCAATGGGGGTGGCTATTGGGGCGCCATTATCCAGGAGCAAATATCTGAGTAGAAGAATGGTCATCCTGATCATGTGGCTATCATTTTCCTGCAGGAGCTCCACAAGACTTTCAGTCAGGCTGCCCATTTTTTCAGCCTGTGCAGAACACAAGTTTGTGAAAGGCCAGCCTGCTGCCGCAGGGCCCAGAGGCCAAAGGCCTGTCCCAAAGCACTGGGGCAGCTGAAGTGAAGCGAGAGGCAGGAGAGCTGGGAGCAGCTGCCCCAGCGCCCCAAGCCCAGGCAAGGCCAAGCGACTGCCTTTCCCAGCCCCACGCTGCCTGCACGGCTTCAGCCACTGCCCCCTTCTCACCATCAAGGGATTCTTGCCCAGCACTACCAGGCCTCTGAGTGCCAAGTAACGCCTGGCCCTGTGCTCGCTCTGCAGGTTCCGTGCCATGATCTCCAGAACACTGTCACTGCATTCCCTCAAGTCCAGGCACTCGAGGACCTGAAAGGCACCGGGCATTGACAGGGACCCAGCCAGCAGGAGCCCGGAACTGCACAGGGCTGGGCCCAGGCAGCAGCACAGGGCACGGGCACCTTCCTGGCAGCTGTGCCTACGAGAGGGCAGAGAGCTGGGAGGCAGCGCTGGCCTTGAGGCTCACCTCCACAAGGAATGCCAGGGCAGGGAAATCCCAGTATGGCATCTCTTGGCCGAGCATGGCGAGCAGGTAGAATGCAATCCCGGAACAGAAGTGTACGGCTGACTGGCAAATTTCTCTAAAGAGAGGAAAAAGGAAACAAGACCCTGAGCCAGTGGGGCAAATCTCTCCCAGGAGTGACTCTCAGAGTTCTCATCTTTCCCCACCACCCTTCCAGCAAGGGGATGTGGGCCATTTGGGAGTTGGTCGCTCATGGGCACCCTCCTCTGCCAGCCTTTTCTAGTCTGCTTGGCCGTCCTTCAGTGACAAGGCCCTCTGGCCCATGATCATGGGCAGTTTGGGGGACACCTGGGCACAGAGCACAAATGTCAGAGGCAGTGGGGAGAAAGGGCTCTCACCTGGCCAGCAGAGCCACAGCAAAGTGGTGGGTGTCAAGAGAGAGCAGCGTGTCCCAGCCACACCTGCGTTCCATTGCCACCACCACATGCTCACAGCGGAGAAGGCAGAGCAGGCACTTCAGGGTGCGCACTGCAAACCTGTGTGCACAGCAAAGGCCAGGTCACGCTGGCAGCACTGGCTCCTTGGCAGGCCACGTGGCAGGGACAGGAGGAGTGGGATGGAGCACCTGTTGGGGCTGGTGGCAAGGCCGTGCTCTTGCTGACATCCCTTCCAGAAGGCATCGACCTCCTCTGGCAACTCTTCCGTGCTGAAGAACACTTGGAAGAGCAGATGCACAAATAGGCGGGGGAAATACACCTTCAATATCCGTGGCAGACAGGGCACCTGCAGGATCTTCCACATCACCACGGTTGCCTGCAAAGGACAAAGCCCCCCGGGACAGCGCTCAGTGCCCAGGCGTCCGTGTGGCAGGGCCCGAGCGTGGGAGGGAGAGGCCCGGAGAGAGGCAGGGGGAGCCTCTCAGGGCCTGCTGGGCCTGAAGCTGCCCCTGGGCCAGGTTTCAGGCCAGCAGATGCAGTGGGGGAAGGAGGATGGAGAGCTCTGGAGAGGCGGCCTTGGGGCCAGCAAAGGCCACTTGCAGAAACTCACAGCCAGGCCAAAGACAGCCGTTTGGTCCCCATCGGAGGTGCACGTGCTGTACTCTGGCCAGCTCCCCAGCACATCGAGGAAGATCAGCTGTGCCAGCTCCGCAGTCCTGGCTGAGCCCATGATGGTCTTCCACATGGCCATGGCAGCTCTGCGGGGTCAGAGCTCTGTCTCAGGTGGGGTCTCAGACACAGCACCGGGGGGAGCTGAGCTGGCTGCCAGTTCTGCCTCTGCCCACTGGCCCTGGCCAGCAGCAGCCAGGCAGCCCAGGCCTGTGGGGACAGAGCCCTGAGGGGCAGGGAGGGAGCATGGCAGCAGGTTTAGGGGCCGACGTGCCAGGGCTGGGAAAGGCAGCAGCCAGAGGGCCCTGGAAGTGTCTGTTGCTCAGACACCTGGGACAGGCTGTACAGGGTGATGGGCTGGGGAGGCCTGAGCTCTCTGGGCAGGTGGGCCCCATACCTGTCACAGGACGGGGCCACACGCAGGAGCGTCAGGACTGCGTCATCTGGCTGTGCTTCCGTGAGGTCCAGCAGGGCCTCGTCCAGCCTGGGCTCAGCACAGTCATTGGCCACGAGCCACTGGTGGATGAACCTCACCATGGCGGGCACCTGCAGAAGGCACAGGGAGACTTGGGAAGCTGCCAGAGGGAGCAATGTTCCCAGCTTGCCCAGAGAAGTGCTTCCCTTCCCCGCGCACTGCCATGTGGCCTCAAAGGCTCACAGCAACCAGCATGCGTGGCTTGGGAGGCCAAGCAATTCCTGGCAGGATCAAACCCTGCCCACAGGCTGCTTACTTGTTCTGGATAGTATAAACGTTCCTCTACAAGCATACACAGGAGGGCAGCGCTGGTCTTGGTTTGGAACATGGGCGAGTATGCTCTGAGCCCAGTGCCCATGGCGATGGTCTCTTCCTCCTGCATTCTCCTCATGAACTTGCAGATGAACTGTAGGAGAAGGGCAGGAAGCCGGGGATGTTGCATGGAGTGCTGCACACACGGTGCTGGGCTGAGCAGGGACAGCAGGCCCAGCCCAGCTGGGGGTGGCTGCAGGTACCTGCGCTGTGCTGCGGAAGCGGCCACGGCTGGATTCCTGCTCTTGTGTGCACTCCATGGCTGCATCTGGCAAAGAGCGAGTGCAGCCAGAGCTGAGGGGCTGCGGGAGAGGCCGGAGAACACAGCCCAGCCCTGCGCTGCCCAGGCAGGGAGAGCCCCAGGATGCCCCAGGGGATGGAGCACGGCCACTGCAGGGTGTCTGCCTGGGCCCTCTTTCGTCCTGTCCATGGGCATTTCCCCAGGGGATGGGATGGGATGGCATGGCATGGCATGGCATGGCATGGCATGGCATGGCATGGCATGGCATGGCATGGTACGGGATGGGATGAGATGGGATGGGATAGGATGGGATGGGGCCAAGTTGGCTGCAGGCTCCAGCCCTGCAACCCAGCTCTGCCACTCACCCTCCTGTGGTGGATGGAATGGCACCACCTCCTCAGTCTCCTGTGCTGGGGCAGCTCCAGGGCCTTCTTCCTCCTCCACCTCCTCCACCCAGGCCATCTTGGGCACTCTTGGGGGTCTCTGCTCCATGTCTCTGACTGGAGCTACTTGCGGGAGAGGTGCCCTGGGAAAGCTCCGGGGCACCAAGTCCCACACTCTGCCCTTGAGGGCAGCTGCAGAATAGAAGCCTCGCAAGGCCACGGGTCACCGAGTTCTGTGCTCTGGCCTCGAGCTCAGCTGCAGGAACAAGGCTGCGGAAAAGCTCGGGCTCAGACAGGAACGAGCGTGCTGTGCGGGGGCTCCTCACGGCACTGCTCTGTCCCGTTGTGCCTCGTTGCAGGCTCCCAGCTCCCGGGCAAGCTTCTATTTCCCACGTGTCACAAAGGGGCCTTGGACACCGGGTTCCGTTCCATGGCACGGTGACCGTGCTGCAGCGTGCCAGCCAGGGCCCTTGCACACACTGCCGCCTGCCCTGGGGCCGCCCCCAGCCCAGCCAAAGTGGCCCAGGCTGGAAGGAATGCCTGGCCCCAGGTGTCTAAGGCAGCCCCACAGGATCTTTAGGAAGGGCTCAGAGCATCAGCAAACGCTGCCCTGCTCTGCGGGCTCAGGGCAGCAGAAGGAACCCCCAGGGCTGCCGACGCAGCCGCGCCAGGAAGGGCACGGGGCCTTCCAGGGAAGCTGGCACAGCCTCCTTGGGACACGTCCCGGCCCGTGGCCATCCTAAACCTGCGGTTGTGACATGCACAAGGAACGTGTGGGCCCGGGCACGAATGCTGCTCTGAGCCCTGGGGCCCGGGCAGCGCTGACAGCAGCAGCTGTGGCAGAGTCCCTGCCCAAGCAGAGCTGCCACCCCCGAGCCCTGGCAGCGCTGGTGCCCATCTCCTGCCCCAGAGACCTGTGCCCCCGGGGGGCTTCTGTGCCACAGGGAGCCAAAGCCCACCTGCATTGGGGCCTGTGCTCCTTCCTGCAGGGGATGATGGCCAGAGCACCTGGAGAAACTGCTGGCAAGACTTGGTCTCTGCCAGATGATGTTTCTCCTTCCTGAAATGTATTTTTTTCATGGAAGGCATTGGCAGTAGCACCACAACACCATCCCTTTCTGAGTTTCCCAGGGCAATTAGATTGCAAAGTAACACTGTCATGTTTCCTTGTGCTTTTCTCACTCTCTTTCCTCCATTCTGGGAAAAATAGAATCTGCCCAATCTCTGATATTCTCAGCTTCAGTTGCTGCCTGTCTGGCTGTGGCAGCTCATGTCCAAACAAAACTGTGTCCCTGCTGAGCACAGCAATGGGTGGCCACAAATAAGGAGGTTCCCCAGTGAACAGGAAGACAGACACGTGGAAGTGCAGAGGATAAGGATAACTCTGGGAGGAGAAGCTGTTCAGTGTCTCTGATTATGGTGCCTGCACCCTGAAGCAGCAGCCAGGAGAAGTGCTGTAAGCAGACAGGGGCAGTTTTGGAAACCACAATATAAAAAGATAGTAAGCTCTTAGCCAGAATGCAAAGGAGGACTGCAAGGATGAAGTGTGGTCTGGAGGGGCAGCCCTAGGTGCAGCTGAGGCCACTCTAGTCTGTTCAGCCTGGAGGAGAGTAAAGGGCGTCACTGTGGTCTCCAACATCCTCCTGAGGGGAATCAGAGGGGCTGCTGCAGCTCTCGTCACTGTTGGGAGCAGTGACAGCACTTGAGAAAAGGGCAGGGAGCTGGGACAGGGCAAGTTTCATTTCCATATCAGGAAAAGGTTTTTCACCCAGAGCACGGTCAGGCACTGGCACAGGTTCCCCACTGACGCAGCCCAGCGGAGCCTGGGCCGGCTCTGGGGAAAACTCCGGCACTGTGCCAGGAGTGGGGAATGGCCAAGGCGTGGGCTCTGCCTGCGGCTGAACCTGATGAGCCACTACTCAGTGGTTCAGGATCTAATAACTGCGGCACGGAGCAGGCAAAAGAGAAGGAGGAGGCTCCTCCATTGTGAGGTTCCACAGGCAAAGCTTTATCCCAAGGGCAGGATTCAGAAGCAAAGAGCCACCAGCACTTCTGTGCACGGCATTTTATAGGGGTACAACTCAGGGGGTGGATACAAACCTTTGACCAAGAAGGAATCTGCAGGGCAGGAGCGAGGGGATTACATCAGGGGCTTGGGACTAATTAGGACAGATGGGAGGAGAGGGTAGGTGCCATGGGCCAGTGGGGTTTCCTGCAATAGGGGAATTCCAAAGGGGTGGTGCAGTCAGGGATTGGTCCAAGACAAAACTAACAGGGAAGGTTCAGGAATAAAGAGCTGGGTTACCTTGATAGGCAGGGAAGGAGCTGGAACAAAGAATGGGGAATGGCATGAGGGACAGCTTTGAGGGAGGGCAAAACCTAGGGGTAAACCAACTTGGGAAAAACAGGGGGTACATGAAAACAAACTATTATAAGATAACTGATAAATAAACACAAACTGCAACACCCCAGGGAAATGGGCACAGCACCAAGCCCGTCTGAGGCTGAGAAGTCTTTGAACAACATGGAGCAGTCACTCAAGCTTTAAACACTACATCAAAAGTCCAGGGTTGTGAACTCTAGGTTTATATGAGTATATACTCCTGAGTTTTACTTTAGGCAGTGTTTTAAGAAACTTGTTTTATGTCCGATCATAGCCCAGTTCCTTGTAGATTGTGTGGAACGTGTAATCCTTTTGTTTTCATTGCTTGTTAGGACTATAAAAAAGAATATTGGTGCTGGGTGACTCAGAGACACCCAGTGTGTGTTAAGTGCAGTAATACAGGGGATAAAGAGAAGGAAAAGAGAAGAAGTAGTAATACATAGTGGTAAGTTTGGAAATTAAGATAGCATTAAGAATGAATAACACAAGAAGTAAAAATGTTATTAAAAAGAGTCCACTAGAATGTATTTTAGCACATTTATGAGAAAGCTTTGGGAGGAATCCTGGGGAGTAATTTTTCAAAGAAAGGTAATCTGATTAAATACTCTACCCCATGGTCGTAGCCTTGGTATCAGTTAGAAAGTGGTGAAAAGTGACCTCCTAATAGAACTTTAAATTATCATACATTGTGACAGTTGATGTTATTTTTATGAAAAGAAGAAAAATGAGATCATGTGATGTATGCAGACATGTTTTTTACCCTGGAGAATAAACCTGAGTGGCAGAAAGAATGTGGCTTTGATTTGGCCCCACAGGACCCTTTAGTCCTAACCTTGGAAAGAAATAACAGGCAGAAAATAAAGAGATGCTGTTCAGCATGTAGCATAGGGCAGAGATGTTTGAAATTGGCTAAAAAGCATGAGGAAGATTGTGTTCTAGGTGTCCAAGAGTTACAGCTGAGTTACCCCAGGCCAGCTTGGGTACACTCCCCCTCACCCAACCACTCTGCACCCTGAATGAAACCCAAATGGCAGTGAGGATGAGATGAATAATCCTGGGGAGGGGACAATTTCAGAGACCCCAGTGACAACCAACACAAGGAATAAAACCAGGACAGCTTTGCCTTTAGTCACCCCTTTAAGGCAAAGTAGTGGGTCCCCAAGGAGAAGCCATGTGGCTGAACTTCTGCTTTTCTACTAGTGACCTGAAGAGTTGGTGGGAAAAAGTTAAAATTTCTAGAGAAAACCCCAGCAAAGTAGCAAAACGATTTGAGTTCATAGTCAAGAATCGAGACCCAGACTGAGGTGATGCTGATTTCATGCTGACAGAGCTAAGAAAACCAGCAAAAGAGTTGGTGATAAAGGTAGCCAGAGCCCATGTGCAGGGACAAATTGCTAGTGGAGCCTGACAAGGTACAGTGGACCAGCTGTTTCCTATTGTAAACCCTTTGTGGGACCCAATGATGTAGGCAGCTGTGCAATGTTAGCCAGATACCAGGAACTAGTCAAATTTGAATTAAAAAATGCCATTCCAGAAGCAGTAAATTGGTCAGTAATATATAATGTTACACAGGGACAGCACGAGTCACCCACTGACTTTGTGAACAGGCTCTGAGCAGCTGCACGTAAACGCACAGCCCTGGATCCCTGGTCGGATATGGGAAAGCAGCAGTTCCTTTCCCTGATGTTTGGGCAATCTAGCCCAGATGTCAGGCAGGAACTTCAGAAGCTGAAAGAGCCTGTAAAGAGAGACTTAAAGGCATTAATGAAAAAGCATAGAAGGTGTATGATAATAAAGACAGAGAAAAAGAAAAAGAACTCCCTGCAGCCACAGTGGCAGCTCTGGATCAGCTCCAGGGAGAGTACGTGGGCGGGGATGAAGCAGAGGCAGGGGCCAAAATTCCAGAGGCAGAGGAGGTTCAAAGCAGCCACAGGCCAAGCTGGGGCCAAATCAATGTGCATCTTGTAAGAAAGGACACTGGAAATGCCAGTGCCCAGAGTTAGCAGACACAGTACACAAAACTCTTGTAGCCACTCTAGATGATATGAAATGACCAAGACTGGCAGATCTTACCCTAGCAGGCCCACTGGTTAAAATACAGCTGAAGAATGATAAGGAAGTTGAATTTTTAGGAAATAGTGGAGACACATTTTCACTCTTGAATCAAGCATTGATACCCAAAAGTGAAAACTGTCTTCAAGCAAGAGGAGCCACTGGGCAGAACAATGCATTCTTCCTGAAACTGCTGAAATGTAAAATTGAGAAGAAAATGGGAATACATCAGTTTCTTGATTTACCAAACTCACCCAAATCTGCCCTAGGCAGGGATTTGCTGGAAAATTTCGAAGCGACAGTTCAGCTTAAAAAAAGAAAAATGAAATTTAAGGTACCTGAAGACAAATTGGTTTTAGCATTAGGACTGACAATTGACACAAGACCAACAAACAATAAGAACTCTTTAGAGCAAGTATTGAATCAGGTGTACCCAAGAGTAGGGGATACCGATAGGCCAGGAAAATCAAAACGAGCAGACCCTGTAAAAATCGAGCTACAGACAAGAGTTAGGCCAGCAGTCAGAAAGCAATAGCCTTAAAGATTAGAAGATAGGAAAGGAATACAGGCAACAATCACTAAATTCCTGATGTTAGGATTATTGGAAGAATGGGAGTCCAAATTTAATATTCCTAGATTGGCAATAAAGAAACCTAATGGAACTTAGAAACTAGTGCCAGATTTACAGGCAATTAATGATTTATGCCTGACTACCTTACTAGCTAAGCTTTGAGATGATTTAATTTGGTTTCCAGTGATAGAAGTGAAAGATGCTTTCTTCTGCCTGCCACTTGTGGAAGAAAGTCAAAATATATTTGCTTTTGAATGGGAGAACCCTTGCACAGGCAGGAAAAATCAACTTAGGTGGGCAGGATTACCTCAGGGGTTCAAAAACATTCCCATTTTTTGGGAATCGATCAGCTGAAGAATTAGAGCTATGGCAATCGCGGCCTGGGGAAGGAACACTCCTACAGCATGCAGATGGTTTGTTAATTGCTACTGACACTACTAAAGAATGTTTTGAGCGGGCAGTGAACCTTTTGAATGTTCCTGGACTGAGTGGTTATCGAGTATCTGCACAGAAAGCCTGGCTGGAGCAGCAGCTGTGGCTGTGCCCCTCCGAGGGGGCGCTCGCAGTCCCCGGCTTGCCCTGGCACAGCGAGCGGCGGGGACACTCTCCCGCTCCTCGGGAGGCCGCGAGAGCGGCTGAGGCTTTCGCCTGCTGCGGACGAGACACCGAAGCCACGCTGGCAGGAGAAGGAGAGGGGACTCCAGCTGGGGGCAAAGTCCAGCTTTATTAGAGAGCTCCAAGGAGATCTGCAACCCAGGGGATCCAGAGAACTGGGGACAGAGAACTGGGCTGTGCAAGGTGCTATAAAGGGGAGGTGAACAGGGGAGGGGATGGCCCATCTGCCAATGGAATTCCAGGAGGGCGTGGGGAGCAGGGAAACAGACATGTAGGGGAACCGATGGGGATAAACCAGGGGAGGGGCCCCAGTGCCTGAGCCTATCACTCAACGCCCTTGGAAGAAGTTTCTGGAGGGAAGGGATGGGCTGTGGAGTGACAGGCAGGACACAGGGGAGGGGTTGAGGGGATGACAAGGCAGTTTTCAGGGAACCAGGGAATGAGGCAGTGAGATTGACATTAAAAAGGAGGGAGGAGGCAATGGGTGCAGAACTGTTATAAGTTGTGGTGAGGAACCAACCACCGACAAGTGAGTCCAAATTAAATGTAATTTATTAATTGATAGTGCAAGCGATAATAGGCAAGTTACAGCGCTGGGTGCAGCCAACAAAAGGCTTGCACCCACCCGGGAGCGCTGGGTGTAGTCGGGGAGTCACCGCTCCGCCTTTGGCCCACACCACTCCGCAGTTCAGTCCTCCTTTTTATCTGCTGTTGTTGGGTGTCCTTCCAGTGTTCTCTGCGTCTGCGCTGATAGTTGCTAGGGGATCTTATTCTGCCTTCTGGTGGTCGTCTGGATGAAGGCTCCCGTCCTCTTCCTCGAGGTCTTACAATAGCTTTGACCATATATAGGCATATAGCTACATATAGTTACACATTGCTTAGTTAGCCTTTCAACATATTAGCTTCTGACAGCTTGCGGTTTAAGCCTTATGACAGTTATTTTGCAATATATTAGCCCGTTATATTCATCTTGCAACATACTAGCTGGTTACAGCTATCCTTGCAGTTTTTTTTTTATTATTGGCTTTTCCCCCTCTTATAGTCTTTTTAGCAACTTGATGAACAAACTAAGACATTAACTCATTACAACTCCCCCCTTTTTCTTTTACCCATTTTGTTCATCAAATCGTCTTAATGCAAGTTGACTCAAGGTGGCTTCCTCTCCCAATTCTAGATTTTCTACTGGTTCATATTTGGTCTTGATTAAAATGAGATGGGCTGCCTCTAACCTTCCTATCACTATCTTAAGTATTTTATTAAATATGCAGGGTCCAAAAGTTAGCCCAAGAATTATCATAATTGCTGGTCCTGCTATTGTAGAGAGTAGGGTTGTTAACCATGGGGATTGGTTGAACCAATACTCAAACCATCCTTGTTGGGCCTCTCTTTCTCTCTTCCTTTGTGCCAGCCTTTCCCTCAATTCAGCCATTGAGTGTCGGACCACTCCGATATGGTCCACGTAAAAACAACACTCTTCTCTTAGAGCGGCACATAGCCCTCCTTGCTGCATGAACAAGAGGTCTAACCCTCGTCTGTTCTGCAGGGTGACTTCTGAAAGTGAAGAGACAGATTTTTTGAGGAAGGAAATTGATTTCTCTATTCTCAGCAGATCCTCATCAATAGTCACCTGTAGTTGAGAGAGCCCTTGCTGTTGAGTTGCAAGGGCTGAGATACCTGTGGCTGCGCCGGTAGCACCTAAACCGAGGAGCATTGCTATGGTTATTCCCGTTATTACCTCCCTTTTTTGGATTTGGTCTGGTTCTTCTAAGGGGTGATACATCTCCTCTTCCTTGTGGTACAGGACCTTTGGGACCATTAAGACTTGAATACAAAAGTCGTTAGCATTATCGAATTTATCAAGGAGTATACAGGGGCTTACCCCAGATCACTGGCAAACCCACATTCCTGATGTGGCCGGAATTGCCCATTTATAGTTCTTACTCTTAGGCATGATAAATTTGGTGCAAAAATTGCCCATCCGCCTTGCTGAGGCTGCATTACCGAAACATTTGCCTTGGCCTGTGACCTGACTTAGGGTAATTCCTCTCCGGGGAGTGTCCCACCTGCACTGGTGTGGATTCTCCATTGTTGAGTAGTTAAAGGGGTTATTAAGGGTGATACCTTCATAAAAGGGGGGCTTCACATCATAACATAGTCAGCATGATTTCGTAAGGTTTGAGTTAGATTGATTCAGTGATAAAAAGGTAGCATTTAATACATTAAGAAACGGATCATAAAAAGCTGAAGTCTCTAAGGGATTATTAAAAGTAATGTTGTGACTAGCTGTGGCTCCCTTTTTGGGCCCACCTGCTGTAAGAATTGGATTGGGTCCAATTGGTCAGGGTATCGATGGTAAAAGTCGGGCAATTTGTATGTTCACCCAAATATTGCGAAAGGCGCGAACAAATACCGACCATACTCTTCCCATGGCCCAACTCTTATGGGTTGGTTGCAGAATTGTCATGGTATAACCCATGCAAGTGTGCTTTCTCCCATCCCGGGGCGTATGTATCTGTTTGCTACTATCGAACAGTGGTTCGCGACAGCCACGGGGAGCGTATTTGACTTGCAGGAACTTATCAGGTTGCTGTGGTTGCCATCTGTTACTTGTTACAATGGTCTCACAACCCCAATATCCACAGTACCTGTACCCAGGATAATTACAGTAACTTTTGCCTGGGTTAGAAGCAGGACACCAATAGGTTTGGTGCAGTGCTTGTTCTCCTAAACAAGGAAATCCCAGTTGTAGGGGAAAAATGTCCTTTAATCTAAATTCAAAAGATGGGTCGGTTGATGTAATAGTTTCTTTGATAACAATTTCATCTGAAAGGTGGTGTAGAACCCACTTAAATGGCTGGTAAAGGGTAGTATTCTGTATCAGTCTGCCCTCTGCTGATTAATCTTGAAAATAAGATCACATAGAGGTACCATTGCCACTTGGATCTCATTATTGTAAGATTCCTTGAAAGTTGCTGATCTGATTGATGATTGGCTGCTTTTTCTAAAAAAAACCTGGGATATACGGGTTGTGGGAGCGTTCAAGGATCCAGTCCTGCAAACAAAACCCTTATAATAGATTTAAGTGAATCTCGTATCTGCTTGAATTACATGTTCTCCCCCCTCTCTATATTTCTAGTTACTTATTCCTATGTTCCCTATCACAGTTTTGCCAAAAAGGGTGGGGTTCTATTCTAAAGATCTTACATACTCTTTGATTTCCCTGGGGAGCTGTCCTTTCGGATTCCCGGAGTGTGTTAGTCCTCAAGGGAACTTCAGTATTCGAGAGGCAGTAAGCACGCTCCACCGTGGGTTGCAGGTCCCTTTACCTTTTCCTCTCTGCCTCATCCGTCGATCCGGTTGCATCGGGCCACGGGGTGAACCATCTTCGCAGCAGCAGAGGTATTTGCTCAGGGATCCCTTTTGCTCTTGCCTTTCTCGATACGGTTCCCAATTCCTTTTTCAAAGGAGAACTGCAATAATACCGGGCATCTATTTCCAGCAGTATTTTTTTTTACAAAGGGAGTGGGTTAACTAGCATGAGAGCAACATGCCTCTGAATTTAGACCCCTTAGTAAAGATTCCCTATTGCCTGTAAAAATGCATATCTTACCCACTCCCCCAAAAGCTCCCCTAATCTTAGAATGGTTTCTGTTAATTCCCCTCTTAACACCCTCTATAAATACCAGCCGGAGGCCTTTCCCGGCAGTATTGGACCCACCACCGTTTTTGGCAAATCCTGCAAATGAAGGCATACAAAAGGATAACATTCCCACCCCCAAATTCTGCAATATATCTAGCATCCATAATTTTTTGTTGGTCTTCGGGAATAAACCCGTAGACGATGATGGCGCCAATATTCGTTCTCGGCATACCACTTAATGCTAAGTACAGAATGAGGATAAGGCACAAATACATTTTTATCACACTCAAAAGTGATTATGTGTGATTTCTTACAATAAACTAAAAGAGTAACATATGTACAGATTGCGTTGGCGTTGACTGCCCGGTAAGCCTGTTCTCTGTTCTCGAATAATTGATGTATATTCTGAACAGACCTGGGCCCACCAATAAACCACTCTAATTGTCTTTCCCACATAGAGTTTCTCCGGTGTTCATGATAACTCCGCACATAAATTATAAAATAAACATCTAGCATAAATCCATTTTAGTGCTCGACATTTACCACATTCGAACAGGATCCAAGGGGTACAAAAGGTGCATTTTGTACATTTTAAATATTTAAATGTTTTCAACTGTTTTGAAAAATAGTCTGATTGTATGTCTTGAAGGGTTACCCTTTCAGACTCTAAAGATAGCATATCCCTACACCATTGGAGGATTCGTTCTTCCAAGAGATTCCAGCAAAATTGCTCCCTCTCACGTGCCTCTGGACACACTCTATCATCAAGTAGGGCAGGCTGCCACATTGGTAGTTCCATTTGTCCATACGGTTGTTTTGTTTCAAAGTCTCTAGGGTACAATGTCTTAATATTCAGAGTCCAAGCCAAACTGGCCGAAATCTGTCCAACACATTCACTACGCTGGTTCCTGGTTTTTCCGTAGTCCCTGCCGGGAGAATAAAAGATCCTCTTGATCTAGGTGAGGACTAGTCTCTTTTGAGCTTAACCTTTTGATTTCCGGGCTGACTCATTACTTTCCATGTGCGCTCAGATTCAACTGGTCTCTTTACTCGACTAGCATCAGTCCACCCTTTCTCAGCCGTTCGAATGGCAGTTTCTGTGGTAAGCAATACCACATACGGACCTTCCCAACAAAGTGTTAAGGAAGCTTCTTTCCAGGTCTTAATCAACACTCTATCCCCAGGTTTGATTTGATGGAGGGCAACATCTAAAGGGGGTCTCTGCACTAGTAACCCTTTATCCCGGAGCTCCCTTCTCCTATTCATCAAATGGGTTAGATATTGGTTTATCTGTACATTTTCCAGACAAGGATGATCTGCCGGTGCCTCCATGTCATATGGCATTCCATATAACATCTCAAATGGGGAAATCCCTACATCTGTCCATGGCTGGGTACGGATATTCAGTAAGGCCAGTGGTAAACATTTGAGCCAGGACATTCTTGTTTCTATCATTATTTCAGTCAATTGCCTCTTTATTTCTCCATTCATTCTCTCTACTCTGCCCGAACTCTGAGGGTGCCATGGGGTGTGATATTGCCATTGTGTTCCTAAAGCAGTAAAAACTTCTTTTGCTACCTTGGAAGCAAAATGAGGGCCCCTGTCAGAATCTATCACTTCAATCAAGCCATATCTAGGAATTATTTCCTCAAGTATTGTTTTAACCACCACATAAGTTGTTGCTTGAGCAGTGGGAAAGGCTTCTACAAAGTGGGTCAGGTGATCTACCAGGACCAATAAGTATTTGTATCGTCCTACTTTAGGTAATTCTGTAAAATCTATCTGTACATGGGAGAACAGTCTATGGGCCAACTGCCTTCCCCCCATTACCCGGGACTTCTGGTGCTGTTTGTTAACCTTCTGACAGGTGAGGCACCGGTGAGTAATCTGCTTTGCCAAGTTATGCAACCCGATACACATGTATTTTATAGCAAACTGATCAATTAATGCTTGTGTGCCCCAGTGTGTTTTCTCATGTATTGCCTGGACTATTCTTAGGGCTAAGGCCCTTTGGGACCACTTCCCTCCCATCCTGCAACAACCAGCTTCCTTCTTTTTCTCGTATTCCCATCTGCTTTAATTTCTCCTGTTCCTTTGCAGAGAAAGTTAGGATATATTTTGAGCCATGATACCAACAACGGATTTTCTCTGGGTTGTCACAAGAACACCTTATAGCCTCGGTCCCAAAAGTCTTCCAGCAAGCATAACAGGGGGTCTCCTCTAAATCTTTACCACATGTAGAACAATTTTCTCTAGATCTCACAATACTACCTTCTTGGAGTGTCATCAAAGCTGCTCTTTTAGCTTCCTGGTCTGCTAAATTATTCCCTTGGGTAGTGGCTCCAATTCCTGTTTGGTGGCCCTTAACATGCACGACCGCTATCTCTGCAGGGCCTCTTATGGCTTTAAGGGTTCTTCGTATTAGTTCCTCATGAATTAACCCCTTGCCCTGGGAATTGATTAATCCCCTTTTCTCCCAAATCTTTCCAAAAGTGTGCACGATGCCAAACGCATATTTAGAATCTGTATAGATAGTTCCGGTTTTGCCCTTAGGCCGTTCCAAAGCTCATAAGACAGCGTAGAGTTCGCACGCCTGGGCTGACCAGCTAGGGCTCAAGGGTCCTGATTCTACCACTGAAAGGGTTTTGCCATCCACTATTGCATACCCTGACCTTCTTTTCCCTTCCACTACTCGAGAGGATCTGTCCACAAACAGCCTATCTCCCATTTCTAACTCCTCTTCTTCTAGGTCGGGGCGAACTTTTGTTTGTTCCTCAATGTTCTGCAGACAGTCGTGAGTGAGTTCTTCTTCAGGTTCCCTGTAAAGGAACTGGGCTGGGTTCTGAAGGGATGTAGTACCTAATTTTAATTTTGGGGATGGTATTAGTATCCCTTCATATTTCAAGAGCCTCGCATCCGTGATCCACTTTTCAGCCTTTTGTTGTAAAACTCCCCTAATATTATGTGGAGATGGTACATGCAGCTCTGCTCCAAAGGTAACCTTGCTGGCTTCCTCCACCAATAGCGCTGCTGCCCCTATTACTTGGAGACAAGTTGGCCATCCCCGACTAACAGGATCCAATAATTTGGAAAGATATGCCACAGGCTTTTTACTCCCTGCCCAATTTTGTGCTAATACCCTATATGCAGTACCTTCATCCATATTGACAAACAGATAAAAAGGCTTTCTGAGGTTGGGGAGGCTGAGAACCGGAGCGTTCACCAGCTCTGTCTTTAATGTGTCCAGTCATTCCTCATCTTCCTTAGACCACTTAACTAGTCCCTCCTTTGTGAGCTTATCATACAGGAATTTGGTTTTCCTACTAAAATTTTCAACCCACTGTCTACAATATCCAAATAGCCCCAACAGTTGTCTAACTTGCCTTTTATCCTTGGGGCACGAAGGGAGAGTATACCCTGGACCCTGTCAGGATCCAACTTTTTTGTTCCCTCAATTAACCTGTGTCCTAAATATTTTACCTCTTTTTCTATAAACTGCAATTTAGATTTTGAAACTTTTAGCCCTTTTAGACTAAGGAAATTTAACAACTTTATACTTCCCTTTCTTATTGATTCTTCCTCTTTTCCTGCTATTAGCAAATCGTCCACATACTGAATTAAGGTGGTCCCTTCCTCAGGGTGATATTCCTGCAGGATCTGTTCTAACCTTGTCTGAACAGATTAGGGGATTCTGTAAATCCCTGGGGCAATACTGTCCATCGAAGTTGTTGCTTGCAGTGTGTGTCTGGGTCTTCCCATTCAAATGCAATTCTTTTGCATACCTGGAACCCTCTGACTCATTTGCCCCTTCTTTTGACCCTCTCGTACTGCTTCTACCATTATCGTCATTTGCTTGTCACTTTGATCCTCCCTTCTAACATACACCTTCTGGGCCTCCCTTAACAACTCATCTAAGCCTCTGTCCTGCCAATCCTCCATCTTCTGTAGCTTCTTTCTAATATCCACCCATGCCTTGGCTACAAATTGCATTTTCAGCAAAGCTTGCCCAACAGGAGGGGGTGGTGCATCAGGATTTTGTAGGGGTGGTAAATAAGGTGGAGGAGAAAGATCAGGCATTTCCCAATTATCTCCTGATTTCTTCTTCTTTTTTCTTAGATTTTAGTACAAATAGGGAAAAACGGGTCACACCAACAATCCACAGGGCAGCGTATTCACTTCCCTCCGCACTAAATGGTTCCTTTGAATTAACATATGTGTTCAGGGCTTGACAGATCCAATCCTCAAATGCTCCAAACACATGCCAGTAAAGGCTATCCGCCCTGATTTGTTTCCCTCCCCAAACCTCCATACAGTAATGGATCATTTTTGCTCGGTCCTTCCCCCTTCTGGAGGGATAAGCATCCCAGAACGTAATCATCAAGCCTAAAGGGCTATCTGGAGGTATTGAGGGGAGCCCTATGCAAGGTCCTTTCTTTATGGGATTAGAGGGCTTGCTCTTCCCCTGTCCCATCTTCTGGAGTGTCTTTAGAGGGTTTACTCTCCCCTTATCCCCTCCTGGAGCGTCTTCTTGCACACACTCTCTCACTTCCCCCCGTTTGTGGCCCAGTCCCTCGCGGGTACTTGGGAACCACACTATAAGGGGTCCGCACCTGCACCGTCCAGAGGACGTCTCACACACCGCACTCTGGGAGTGCCACACTCCGGGATCCCAACCCCAACCGGACGCTACCCAGGGCTTATACTCACGCTCCTCGCCGCGTCTTGTCCGGGCTTTGTGCACAAAGATTATGGGGTGGCCGGCCTTCAATTTGCCTATTATCTAATTTGGGTTCGTCGGTCGGGGGTCCTGGAGAATGGCAACCTTGGGGCCACCGTGAGGTGGGGCGCCTCCCCGACAGGTTCTCTTCTCCAAGAATTTTCCCGATCCGAGTCATGGCACCAATTTGTTATAAGTTGTGGTGAGGAACCAACCCCTGACAAGTGAGTCCAAATTAAATGTAATTTATTAATTGATAGAGCAAGCGATAATAGGCAAATTACAGCACTGAGTGAAGCCAACAAAAGGCTTGCACCCACCCGGGAGCGCTGGGTGTAGCCGGGGAGTCACCGCTCCGCCTTCGGCCCACACCACTCCGCAGTTCAGTCCTCCTTTTTATCTGTTGTTGTTGGGTGTCCTTCCGGTGTTCTCTGCGTCTGCGCCGATAGTTGCTAGGGGTCTTATTCTGCCTTCTGATGGTCGTCTGGACGAAGGCTCCTGTCCTCTTCCTCGAGGTCTTACAATAGCTTTGACCATATATAGGCATATAGCTACATATAGTTACACATTTGCTTAGTTAGCCTTTCAACATATTAGCTTCTGACAGTTTGCGGTTTAAGCCTTATGACAGTTATCTTGCAATATATTAGCCCGTTATATTCATCTTGCAACATATTAGCTGGTTACATCTACCCTTGCGGTTTTTTTTCTATTATTGGCTTTTCCCCCTCTTATAGTCTTTTTAGCAACTTGATGAACAAACTAAGACATTAACTCATTACAATTCCCCCCTTTTTCTTTTACCCATTTTGTTCATCAAATCGTCTTAATGCAAGTTGACTCAAGGTGGCTTCCTCTCCCAATTCTAGATTTTCTACTGGTTCATATTTGGTCTTGATTAAAAGGAGATGGGCTGCCTCTAACCTTCCTTTCACTATCTTAAGTATTGTATTAAATATGCAGGGTCCAAAAGTTAGCCCAAGAATTATCATAATTGCTGGTCCTGCTATTGTAGAGAGTAGGGTGGTTAACCATGGGGATTGGTTGAACCAATACTCGAACCATCCTTGTTGGGCCTCTCTTTCTCTCTTCCTTTGTGCCAGCCGTTCCCTCAATTCGGCCATTGAGTCTCGGACCACTCCGGTATGGTCCGCGTAAAAACAACACTCTTCTCTTAGAGCAGAACATAGCCCTCCTTGCTGCATGAACAAGAGGTCTAACCCTCGTCTGTTCTGCAGGGTGACTTCTGAAAGTGAAGAGAGAGATTTTTTGAGGAAGGAAATTGATTTCTCTATTCTCAGCAGATCCTCATCAATAGTCATCTGTAGTTGGGAGAGCCCTTGCTGTTGAGTTGCAAGGGCTGAGATACCTGTGGCTGCGCCGGTAGCACCTAAACTGAGGAGCATTGCTATGGTTATTCCCGTTATTACCTCCCTTTTTTGGATTCGGTCTGGTTCTTCTAAGGGGTGATACATCTCCTCTTCCTTGTGGTACAGGACCTTTGGGATGAATAAAACTTGAATACAAAAGTCGTTAGCATTATCGAATCTATCAAGGAGTATACAGGGGCTTACCCCAGATCGCTGGCAAACCCACATTCCTGATGTGGCTGGAATTGCCTATTTATAGTCTTTACTCTTAGGCATGATAAATTTGGTGCAGAAATTGCCCATCCGCCTTGCTGAGGCTGCATTACCGAAACATTTGCTTTGGCCTGTGACCTGACTTAGGGTAATTCCTCTACGGGGAGTGTCCCACCTGCACTGGTGTGGATTCTCCATTGTTGAGTAGTTAAAGGGGTTATTAAGGGTGATACCTTCATAAAAGGGGGGCTTCACATCATAACATAGCCAGCATGATTTCCTAAGGTTTGAGTTAGATTGATTCAGTGATAAAAAGGTAGCATTTAATACACTAAGAAACAGATCGTAAAAAGCTGAAATCTCTAAGGGATTATTAAGAGTAACGTTGTGACTAGCCGTGGCTCCCTTCTTGGGCCCACCTGCTGTAAGAATTGGATTGGGTCCAATTGGTCGGGGTACTGATGCTAAAAGTCAGACAATTTGTATGTTCACCCAAATATCGCGAAAGGTGCGAACAAATACCGGCCATACTCTTCCCGTGGCCCAACTCTTATGGGTTGGTTGCAGAATTGTCATAGTATAACCCGTGCAAGTGTGCTTTCTCCCATCCCGGGGCGTATATATCTGTTTGCTACTATCGAACAGTGGTTCGCGACAGCCACAGGGAGCATACTTGGCTTGCAGGAACTTATCAGGTTGCTGTGGTTGCCCTCTATTACTTGTTACAATGGTCTCACAACCCATATATCCGCAGTACCCGTACCCAGGATAATTACAGTAACTTTTGCCTGGGTTAGAAGCAGGACACCAATAGGTTTGGTGCAGTGCTTGTTCTCCAAAACGAGGAAATCCCAGTCGTAGGGGAAAAATGTCCTTTAATCTAAATTCACAGGATGAGTCGGTTGATGTAATAGTTTCTTTGATAACAATTTCGTCTGAAAGATGGTGTAGAACCCACTTAAATGGCTGGTAAGGGTAGTATTCTGAATCAGTCTGCCCTCTGCTGATTAATCTTGAAAATAAGATCACATAGAGGTACCATTGCCACTTGGATCTCATTATTGTAAGATTCCTTGAGAGTTGCTGATCTGATTGATGATTGGCTGCTTTTTCTAAAACAACCTGGGATATATGGGTTGTGGGAGCGTTCAAGGATCCAGTCCTGCAAAAAAAACCCTTATAATAGATTTAAGTGAATCTCCTATCTGCTTGAATTAGATGTTCTCCTTCCCCCTCTATATTTCTAGTTACTTATTCCTATGTTCCCTGTCGCAGACTTCTTTCATGAAAAATCCTTTCTTAGGATTTTTCCTTGTGAGAAGCTGCAGTTTCAGCAACCAAAAGTAAACAATGGTTATCTGCTGCTGTGGAATGCAACAGGTAGACCTGGGATTGGTCTCCTGTGGATGCTTTGATTTACTGACCACTCATGGCAGAGCTGGCTCTTGCTCTCTTTCTGAGACACAGATCTTTGTTATTCATTCTTGTCTATTCTTAGCTTAGCTAGCTTCTGAAGAAACCTTTTCCTTTCTATTTCTTTTTAGTATAGTCTTAATGTAACATATATCATAAAATAATAAATCAAGCCTTCTGATCATGGAGTCAACATTCTCGTCTCTTCTTCATCCTGAAAACCCTTGTGACCGCGGTCACACGGAGTGGCTGCGACTCGGGAGCGCGACCGTCCCAGCTGCCGCAGCGCTGTCAGGCAGCGCCTGCACGCTGGGCGCGCTTCCGGCAGCTCTGGTCTCCCCAGAAGCGGGGAATCAGGCAGCCCCTGCCTCAGACCCAGCCAGAAACCCAACCAAGTGAGACCAGAGGCAGGGGCCCTTTCCCGTCCCTCTGGGGCACAGCTGCAAAACAGCCGCTGTGTCTTCCTGCGCCTGTGTCTGGGCTGTGCTGAGCCCAGAGCCGGCCAGCTTGTGCTCTGCTGTGGCAAGAGCGTTCTGGGCAGGCAGGCAGAAGTGCTGCGTGCACAGTGGGGAAGGGGCTCACGAGAGCCTCCTGTGGGAACAGGGCTCCGCTCCCTGGCTGGGAACAGCCTGGTTTTGCTGCCGTGAGTGCAGGCAGGAGTTCAGGCACTTGAACGGGCAGCGGACACCTCTTCTTTCTAGGGGGCCTGGGGCTGCGTGCCACAAGGGGCACGAGGAAAGAGACTCGGGAGAAGGAAGATGAGCTTGATCTGCAGTGCCTGTGCTACAAGGTGCAGAAGTAATTCAGCCTTGCCAGGGTTTCCTAAGTGTGTGTTGGTGTTTGCCAGGAAATGGACATATTTGGGGAAATGGAGACATTTGGGGAAATGCCTTTGGAGAGAGGGGCTTGCTTCTCAAGCAAAGTGCTTCCCCAGGAGCCCCCAGTGAGGTAGGTGCAGCTGTCTCCCTTTGGCTCCCTGCCCCCCTTTTGTCCTTGAGGCCCCTTGCACTTGGCAGAGGGGCGTGGCGAGGGAGAAGGCTGTGAGGAGCAGCTTTGGCATCTGCCTGGGCCTGCAGAGACCAAGCCAAGCACCAGTGGCGGCAGGGTGTGTTCCCCCCTTCTGAGCACAGGACAGAGAGGGATCATCTCTGTCCAGCCGAGAGCCCCAAATGCCTCTCAGAGAGCTGTGAATTCAAAGGCCTTTATGCACACATTGATGCCATCTTCCCTTTCTGCTGTCTTTGAACTCTTGGCAAGAGGCGTTTGCCTCTTGCTTGCTGGAAGCTGCTCTGCTCCAGGGCTGGCACCAAGCTGGGCTGTGCGGGCACCGTGGAGAGTCCTTCCCTGAGCACTTGGTGACCTCCATCATTCACCAGGAGTCTCCTGTCATTGTGACAGGAGACCTTGAGTGCAGGAATTGCTGTCCTGTAGCCTTCCTGAGGCTCCTCTGTTGCAGGTGCCCGCAAGGCACAACTGCAGCATTCGCTGACTCTGGCCTTGGCCGAGGCATTTGAAAGTGCCCTCGAGGTCAGAGAGCGGGATGGCGGGCAGACTGCTCAGCCTGTTCAAGGGGCTTCGGGGCAAGAAAAGCAAAGGCCCTGCAGCTGCCCCAGCGCAGCAGCCTGCAGAGCCGGAGCAGTTGCAGCCGCTGCAGGACGGTGAGTGGCAGAGCCGGGCCGCAGGGCCGGTGCCTGCAGCCGGCCTGGCCCCATCCCATCCCATCCCATCCCATCCCATCCCATCCCATCCCATCCCATCCCATCCCATCCCATCCCATCCCATCCCATCCCATCCCATCCCTGTTGACACGCCCATGGACAGGATGGGACAGGGGCTGGGGCTGCCTCCCCGTTGGCCATGCTCCGTGCCCCGGGCGCTTGGGGGGCTGTACCTGCCTGGAGAGCGCAGGGCTGGGCTGTGTTCTCCCGCCTCTCCCGCAGCCCCTCAGCTCTGGCTGCGCTTGCTCTTTGGCAGATGCAGCCAGGGACCGGACTCAAGAGCAGGAGCCCACCCATGGCCACTTCCACAGAGCAGCGCAGGTACCTGCGGCCATCCCCACCTGGGCCGGGCCTGCTGGCACTGCTCAGCCGGGCCCCGCGTTGGAGCAGACCATGGAACGTCCCTCTCTTCTTCCCGCCCTTCCTTCTGTTGCAGACACTGCGGAGGTTCCTGCACCTACGGCGCACTAAGACCAGCAGCCCCGCACCCAAGGGCACGGCCAAGCCCGGCCCCGCGCCCGAGGGCATGGCCGAGCCCGACCCCAGGCCCAGCGAGCTGCGGGCAGAGGCTGCTTCCAGCAAAGCATCCTCTGACCTGGCTGCCAGCTCTGACTGGGAAACTGACGAGGGCTGGGAGGAGGCTGACATGGCCCTGGCGGAGGGCATGGCCACCAGCAGCACCATCAGCCAGGGCATCCCAGAGACTGAGGCCATGCCCACACTCACTGTGAGTCCTGGAGCCACTCTGGAGTTTTTCCAGAAGGGTTTTTATTCTCTGCAGCAGCCTGGGGCCAGGGCTGAAGGCCTCTCAGGATCACGTGGCCCCTCAAGCCATGTCCACTGGGCCCCCTCAGCCCCATCCCAGTGGGCGAGCACTTCTTGGGGGAAGCTGGGCAAGTTGCTCCCTTGGACAGCACTCCAAGTCTTCCCCATGCCGCTTCCTCCAGGTGCAAGCCGCGGTGAGTGCCATGCTGCAGAGACTCACGTCCTGTGAGTCTGTGGACGCCGGGCTGCAAATGGCCATTGTCAGCCTCACCGAAGAACACCCTGCCCACGTGGTGATGAGCCTCCTGCGCTGTGCCCCAACGTGTGACGGGTACGGGGCACAAGTGCCTCGAGGGCTCGGTGCTCACCGGCCCGTAGGCCCCCTGGCCCTGTACAGCCTGTCCGGCGGGGTCTGCCAGACGGGCGGAGAGCACCGGCACCCTCGGGCCCCTCTGTTTCCTGAGCCTGCTGCCATGCTCCCTCCCGGCCCCACGCAGCTGCACGGGGCACGGTACTGACGCACAGCTCTGGTCCCACAGAGCCGCCGTGCTGCTGTGGAGAGCCATGGGCACCTCGGAGGTAGCCATGGAGGAGGTGCTTCCAGCGCTGCTCTCTGCCATAGAGGAGCAGCCAGCGTATGGCAGCTCCCTCTGCAGTGGAGACAACGAGGCTGTCCTTGCCCTGGCTGTGAGTTTCTGGAGCTGGCCTACGCTGGCCCTGCAGGTCGCCTTCTCAGAAGCTCTCCATGCTCTCCCCAGCCTGCAGCTCCCTGCCTGGGCTGAAAGCTGGGCTAGGGCCAGCAGGCCGGGTGCTCCCCCTGCCTCTCACCCCCGGCCCTGCCTCATGGACACCTCCGCACTGAGCACTGCCTCAGGGCGCTTTGTCTCTTGCAGGCAACTCTGGTGCTGTGGAGGATTGCAAGCATGCCCGAGTGGCACTACGCAATCCTCCTTCATTCTCCACACCTGTTGGTGGCTCTGCTCTTGCAAATTTTCACCACCACGGAGCAGAGGCCAGAGGATGTGGAGACCCAGCTCTTCTGGAGAGCATGCAAGGAGGAACACGACCTTCCCAGCCAGCCCAACAGGTGCCAGTCGCCCTGTCCTTCCCACGCCCTTGTGGCCAGGGCCAGTGCTCCCAGAGTGACCTGGCCTTGGCTTGGCACACAGGTTTGCAGTGCAGACCATGAAGGCTCTGCTCTGCCGACTGGGCTTTGGCAAGAACCTGCTGGCTCTGGAGCACAAGCAGCTCTGGGACACCCTGCTCTGTGCCGACACCCAGCACTATGCAGCGGGCCTGCTGGCCAGGTGAGATCCCCTACTCCCCGCCGCCACCGCCACCATTTGTGCCCCGTGCCCGGAGTGCCCCACACAGTCCCCGGGGCTTGTAAGCGAGAGGGCCTCGTCACCGAGGGAGGGCCGAGCAGACTGCAAAGGGCCGGGAGAGGAGGATGCCCAGCAGCAGCCGCCACTCAAGGGGCCCATGTCCCCTTGCAGAGTGCTGGGGAAAGATGGGACCTCTGTGAGTCACTCCTGGGAGAGGTCTGTCCGCCCAGCTCAGGGCCTTGGTGCCTTTTTCCCCTGCCAGGGAGATACGCTGTGGCTTGACCCCCTTGTGTCCCCACATGGCCTCGCACCTGCTCAGCCTGCTGGTCGGGAAGCAGCCCCGCTGGCATCTGCCTGCCCTGGCGTTCTTTGTGGAGGTGAGCCTGATGGCCAGCGCTGCCTGGCTGAGCTGCCTCCCAGCTCTCTGGCCTCTGGTAGCTGCAGCCGCCTGGGAGGCTGCCCGCGCCCGCTGCTGCTGCCTGGAGCCGGCCTGCTCCCCTGCCACTGCCCTCCTGTGCCTTTCAGCTCCTGGAGTGTCTGGACCTGAGCAAACACGGTCCCAGTGCCCTGGTGGTGCTATCCCGGCACCTGCCGAGCCAGCACAGGGACAGGCTGCGCCTGGAGCTCAGAGGCCTCATGGTGCTCAGCAAGGAGCCCTCGCTGGTGAGAAGGGGGCAGTGGCTGAAGCCGCGCTGGCAGTGTGGGGCTGGGGAAGGCAGACCTTTGGGCTTGGCTGGGCTTTGGCAGCAGAGGCAGCTGCTGCCAGCTCTCCCGACTCCCGCTTCAGCTGCCCCAGTGCCCCAAGCAGCTGTTGGTGCTGCAGCCAGTCACAGCTTCACAGCACAGCCTGGTCTTGCACACAGGCCGGAGGAATACGTGGCCTCTATCAACACCTGCTGGAGCTGCTGGCCCATGCAGATTCAGAGATGGTCGGGATGAGCCTCTCTGTGCTCACGCATGTGCTCCAGGACAAAGACCTCGCAATACCCAGCACCACCGCCCTGAAGCTGGCTGAGTCCCTCCTGCCACACTTTGAGAATGTAAGGCTCTGCGCCCCCAGCCAAGGGCACTGGACGCTGCCTGCCTGGAAACTTTGTGCCCTGTTCATTTTAGGGCCTTTGCCCCAGTGGGCCTGGAGTAGTTGGTGCTTAGGACTTTTCCTTTCCTCCAGGACAACAGCCATGTGCAGCTGCTCTCCATTCAGCTCTTGGGCAAGGTGTTGGAGCTGGGAGTGGAAGAGAGGGAAAATGCTCTCAGGACAGTTGTGAGCCAGAGCCTGCTCCCTCTGTTCTTGCACTGGCACCACGAGGACGTGCACGTGGCCGAGGTGAGGTTTGGTGTGATGCTGCCACATCCCTGGCCGGGGGCTGGGCTGCCTCCTGCTCTGGCGCCTGGCGGGCTCCAGCCTCCCCTGGCCTTGGCACAGGGAGCCGGCTGCCGTGTGACTCACCTGGGCTCTGGTGCCACCTGCGGCTCTCTGCTGCTCTGCAGGCGTCAGGCGAAACCCTGCTTTGTGCCACACGCTTCCTGAGGAGGAGGGATCTGGAGGAGCCGCTGAGGAAGAAGCGGTGGATGAAGTTGGCCGAGAGCCTGGTAAGGACAGCCCAGGAGCCCCAGCCGCAGGCTAGATTGGAGAGGCCACCCCTGCCCCCGGTGCTCAGTGCGGGGGGCTGGCAGCTGCGCCCCCCACGCCACTCGCTGCCCTGGGCCGTGCGCGCCGGCTGGGCCGGTGCCGGGTGCAGGGAGCGCCCGGCCGAGGGGCAGAGCCCACGCCGAGCCTTCCCTGCCGCCACTCCCCACAGCTGCTGCAGGACGAGAGCTGAGCGGCCGAGCACCTGCACTGGGCCCTGCCACACCTGCAGAGCCCACAGAGGCCCCTACGAGAGGCGGCCGTCAGGTTCCTCGGTGAGCCAGCAGCCCGGCGCCCCTCCCCGCCTCCCGGCCCGGCCGCTGCCCCGGCTGCAGCGGGAACCGCGCCCGGGCCGCTGCAGCCCCGCCCACCCTGGGCGCTGCCGCCGCCCTCCCACAGCCGTGCCCTCGGCCGGCAGCGTGCGGCAGGGGCCCGGAACAAGCCCTGCCTGGCATGAGGGCAGCTGTGCCGCCTGGCGCCGCCACATGCTCTGTCTTAACAGGGGTGGCCGGAGTGCTCATGATGGGGCAGAACGAGGAGCTCCAGGTCCTCAGTCAGGGTGAGTCAGGGCAGCCGTGTGGCAGCGAGTACCGCCCGGGGAAGGGGAGGCAGCAGCTGCAAATCCCAGCCCCGCAGCTACAATCCGTCACCGGGCTGCCCAGGGCTCTGCTCCCTGTGCGCACCAGGGGCGGCGGGGGCACAGCCCGGAGACCTTTCGGGGACACGTGGTGGATCCGTGGCCAGCACCTTCCGCCCAAAACCCTTGTCTCCTGCTCCCTCCTGGCCATGGCGAGAGCCGGCCGGCATGGCCCTGGCAGGAGGCTTTCCTTGGATTCCCTCCATTTGCTTTCTGACCGTGGCTCTGTTCCTCTCTCTTCCAGCTCTTCAAGCCCTCAGGGAAGACGAGAGCCCATCCTGCATGAACACATGGATTCAGATGAAATTCCAAAGAAGATCTGCAGAACTTTGTTTGTCTCCTGGACCAGATGTACCTGTACCGGCCTCCTTCGATGATTTCCAGTTGGGACTGCCTGCAGCTCCAGGCACGGCTCTGGCTGCTCACAGCTGAGCCTGTGTGAAGCTCCAGCAGCTCCTGCCATCTCCCTCCCTGTTGGCAGCTCCTTCCCTGCAGCCCTCAGGCCCTGCCCATGCCCTTTTTTACCTCCCAGCTCACCCCTTCGCTTCGCTTTCCCTTAATAAACTGTTTGTGTTTTTCACTTTACCTGCATCTCCGTGCAGCTGAAGCGGCGCAAAACCGGAGCCCGGGGACACGCAGGGCCCTGCTGCCGTTCTCCTCCCCGCTGTGTTCCGTGCACGGACAGAGAGGAACAAGGGCAGCTCAGGCTGCAAAGGTCCCTGTCCCGCTGCTCCAGCTGCACAGCAGCGTGGAGTTAAAGGGCGTGCTGAGCACGCTGAAGGGGAAAAGGAGCCCGGGTTTTAGAAGAGGCAACTTGAGTGTGCTCCGAAGCCAGCCGTGAGCGATTCCAGTGAAGGCATCCGCCAAGGGCAAAGGAGCTTGGGAACACAGGTCTCCCCCGGGCCTTGGACAACAGGTTAACCCCTGTGCCTCAGAAATCAGGTCTGCCCCGGGGGCCTAGGACATCAGGTCTACCCCAGTGCCTAGGAAAACAGGTCTACCCCAAGGGGCCTGGGACAACAGGTCTACCCAAGGGCCTGGGACAACAGGTCTACCCAGTGGCTGGGCTGCCTTATTCAAAGGCCGGCCCAGGCACAACAGGTCTACCCAATGGGCCCAGGCTGCCGTAGGCGAGGGCCAGCCCGGGACAACAGGTCTACCCAAGGGCCTGGGACAACAGGTCTACTCCAAGGGGCCTGGGAACACAGGTCTACCCCAAGGGGCCTCGGACATCAGGCCTACCCAAGGGGCCTGGGACATCAGGTCTACCCCGGCATGGGGGGGGGGGCGCGCCCAGGCAGCCGTGGGCCAATGCCGGGCTGGGACAACAGGTCTACCCCAGGGCCTGGGACAACAGGTCTACCCTGGGGCCCGGGACACCAGGTCTACCCCAAGGGCCGGGCTACCATAGGCAAAGGCCGATCCGGGACAACAGGTCCACCCAAGGGCCTGGGACAAC
>NC_135272.1:1822500-1827500 GCF_051311805.1 Agelaius phoeniceus | reverse complement strand
CAAATGTTTGTACTTGTTCACCTTCTCCACGGCAGCTTCCTCCAGTGTCGTCTTTGTCGACTCAAAACATACTGTCACATCCACAACAAGTGCACGGTCCCCTTTCATGAATATCAGGTCCGGTTTGTGCAGTTCCTTGGTGACATCCCTTATGTGCGGCTCCTTGAGCACCACCCAGTCTCTCTTTTTCGCCTCCTCAATAAGCCTCTCGCCAATGCGATTGTGCCTCTTGATTCTGGCGTCCTTTGTCACTGGGCAGAAGCCGATGATGTGGCCGCAGGTCTCAAGGTCCGCCTCACAGTGTCTACAAAACTTAACACAGTTATCTCCCCTCCCCCGCGCGAGAAATTCCCTCGTGGGATAAACATTGGCCCTGAGCTGTAAAGCAGTGAGGAGTTTCCTGTGAGGTATGCGTCTATAATATTGAAGCCAATTATTACTAATTGTGTCCCCCTTAAAATTTTTAACTCCACGGCCCTGAGATTCCAATTTAGTCCACTTTTTAAACTCCTTTCTCCTCCAATCACATGGTCTGGGGAACTTACTTTTAGGGTTCGGTGCTTCCCACTCCGAAAGTGCTTCTGCAGTCGCGGGTGGTACAGACGCCGGTAGTGCGTCCCAAATTGACGGCATCGCCGCTCTCTTCCCTCCAGCTTGAATCCATAGTTTCTCATACATCTTCTCCATCTCAGCTCTCTCCAGGAAGGCCTTCATCGTCTCGTCCGGAGACTGTGCAATGTGATGCAGTCTCCGGGCCTGCACACTGGGAATCAGTCCCGCCAACTTGGTGACGCCCAAACCGCTGTCCCTCGTGCTCGAGTACAAGATGGCATCACCCGTGCACGGAGGTAGGTGCATCCAGTCCTTAACTGCTGTTCGGATCTTCAGGTCAAGGGCTTCAAGGGCCCCTGCTTTCATCTCTGAGTGCTCAGCCAGGTAGGTCAGTCGAGGAATGGTGTATGTTTTGAGGATGTCAAGTTTTTGCAGAGGTTTAAGTGGGGCTCGGTCAACGCGTTCGAGCCAGACGTCTAGTTTTGCAGAAAGGTCGGTTTTTGCAAACCCAGTCCAGGGGTCGATCTGCAGGCCAAGGTATTTCTCTGATTCCCCGGGGTTAATCATGTTTGGGGGTGTGCCGTTGATGGTCCATACAGCGCAGTTGTTGACGGTGTAAGAGTCTTTTGTGGGCTTGATGTAGAAGCCATGGCACTTTTGTCCCTGTGTTTTGAGACCTGTGAGTTCGCAGATGGTCTCCAGTATCTTGATGTTGACGTTCATGTTCTCCCAGGAGTCGCTCAACAAGACCAGATCGTCAGCGAATGCCATGGCAGTTATCGTACACTCTCCACAATGGAATCCTTTGCCACTCTCTTCCAGCTTGCACAACAGGGGGTCCATTGCCAGGTTGAATAGAAGGGGTGACAGCGGATCACCCTGCTTCACTCCAACCCGGATCTGGATTTTGTCTGTGTGCGTGTTCTTCTTGACGGTGACATACGTACTGATGTCCTTGTACATATTGTCCACCGTCCGACGACGCGGGGATCCACTCTCCGTTGCTGTAAAACGTGTAAGATGTGCTGGTGGCTCACGGTGTCAAAAGCCTTAGCAATGTCCACGAATATAACACCCAGTGGTCTATGTTCATTTTTGGCAGTCTGAATTATAGTTTGTAGGAACTTCAGGTTCTCAGAACATCCCGCCTCACTGATGAAACCTCTCTGCCTTGGGTTGAGGGGGCACGCCTTAGTCATCCTCGCCGTCACGATCCTGGAGAACAGCCTCAGCAAGATGGAACCAATTGTGATGGGTCTCCAGTTGTTGATGTCCTTCAGGCGCTCCGGATTTGTCAATTTGGGGATCAGAACAGTCCTGCACCCCCTCACCATGTCCGGGATGTCACCAGATGTTAACCACAGGTTGAAGAGCTCAGCAGTCCGGGGCATACCCGAGATCCATCTTCCTGATGTTCCCAAGGGCAATCCCATCTGGACCTGGCGCCGAGCCCTTGCTCATTTCCCGTTCTTTCAATTTCTTTGGCTGTAATTAAGTCCCTGAAGGCCTTATTGTGGGCCTTCCCTTTAATTTCAAAGTCTCCAAAGACTCTCAAGTCTCACACCAAACTGTCCAGGTGTTTCCCATCTGGCCTTGAATACCGAATAAATTTCACTGGGTGATATATCACAGGACGTCGTCCAAAATGATCTTTGCTAATTTCCCCATCTAGATGGAATAAACGCTGAAAGCGGAGGTAGTTACCTCTTTTGATCGCTGTGTCCTTCATCCACTTCTGAAACTGTTTTCTTGGCTGCTCCTCCCGAGTTTCCTTTTTGCTTTCCCCCCGGAGTGCTGTTCTTATTTGGCTCACTGATTCCAGGCAACCAAAGCAGTCCTGCGCTGTCTGATTGAGCAGTGGTTGCACCTTTTGGCCTTCTAATAACTGTTCAAATGCTCTGGGGAAGTTGTTAATTGTCCCATCTGATAAAGGTTCTTTGATCCTTTTCTGATAATGAGCCTGCAGTCGCCCTGCCCTCTGCTGGCCAACGGTTTCCCGGAGACCGTTATCCCTATCAAGGTGGTGTCCAGATGTCCCTATTGTTCCCTTCCCAGCAGCTGGTCCTCCCGGCTGGTGGTTCCCCCCAAGTCCATTGTTCACAGTTCCTGCCTGGGATTGATGACTTGACCCAGCTTCTGATTTCAACTTCCCAGCTGCTCCCCCACCCACTCCATTCTTCCTGAGCAGCATTCTCCTTTTATCACCAATCTGCTTAGCTGTTTTGGTTGTTAAGTGTTCTGATATGAGCTTATTAATGTTTTTGTGACTCTCGAACTGTACCTCCAGCTTGACAAGTAGATCTTCCTCCTCCTTTGTCCAGCATCTTTTGTGGGCTCCTCAGTTTGATGTTTCTTTCAGTTGGGAAGCATCGATCCTCTCCTGGTTTCTAACCAGTGGATGTGCCAATCTTTTGTGTTGTCCTAGGCCAATTTTAGTCATAAAATCTCTACTGCATACCTCACATATCCACTCTCCCACTGGAGGCCCCGCATCCTTCGGACCCTTGCACTTTGCAAAATGACAAACAGTACTGTGATGGTTAAAATCCTCCCTCCCACACTAGGCACACCGAAAGCACACCCACTTCCTCCCGTGAGACCCCTTAAGGTGTTCAATTAGGGCCAACATCGAGTTGAGCCGGGTACCACAGCAAGGACATGGTGGATTTTTGTCAGGAACAGTCACCTTCACGATGTCATCCGGTGCTTGTTCACTGCGGACCTCAGGCACTGGAGGCAATGCCTCTGGTGTACCCTCTTCCCCCTTCCCACTGCCTCCCTTCTCAAGTACATTCTGATCATCGTCCTTAGGGGGACTAGGATTTAAGTCGTCCCCCTCACTCAGTTGTGGTGTAGGCCGTTCATACACCTCAGGAAACCCGTTCAACACCCCCCCATTAACAGAAACATGAACCACCCCCTGTACATGCTCCTGCAGATCTGACCTATACAGTTCTAGAGAAAAATTCACCAGCAAGCCCAATTCATTTTCTGTCAGTTTGGTGGTTGTAGATGTTACAAAATCATCTCAGGAGGTCTGAGTGCCCACCGATACCCTAGTAAGGTGGAACGGCCGCCCCCAGTTTCCTCCTCCGAGAAACGGACTTGGATTTGGAATAGCCGAGTCATGACCAGATTCAACATCAGGAACGGAATGGGTGGTCAGCCCACCTCTGAACCCGTCACCCCTGTCCAACCAGGGGGCCAGGTTTCAGGTAGTAAGAGAGTCATAGTTACTCCCGCTGCTTACCCGCGCTGCATTGAATTTCTTCACTTTGACATTCAGAGCATTGGGCAGAAATCCCATCGCGATGCTTTGTTTTAATTAAACAGTCGGATTCTCCTTGTCCGCACCAGTTCTAAGCCGGCTGCTAGGCACCGGCCGAGGCAGGGCGCCAGCCCAGGGACCCTCTCCAGGGACCCTCCCCCGTGCGAACTGCTCGGCTGACGCTGGCCACGGCCGTGCGCCGCGGGGACCCTGCCGGCAGGAACCGACGGGGCAGCGGCGCGCTACGATGATGGTGGCGGCCCCGGTGCCCAGGCGGGCCACGCGGAGCACACTCACCCGCGCGCGGTGCCTCGTCCTGCCACAGCGTGCGCCCAGCCCTGCTTTGCGCCCCAGCCCGACCGACCCAGCCCTTAGAGCCAATCCTTATCCCAAAGTTACAGATCCGGCTTGCCAACTTCCCTTACCTACATTGTTCCAACATGCCAGAGGCTGTTCACCTTGGAGACCTGCTGCGGATATGGGTACGGCCCGGCGTGAGTCTTACACCCTCTCCCCCAGATTTTCACGGGCCAGCGAAAGCTCACCGGACGCTGCCGGAACCGTGACACTTTCCAAGGCGCGGGCCCCTCTCTCGGGGCGAACCCTTTCCAGGGCGCCCAGCCCTTCACAAAGAAAAGAGAACTCTCCCCGGGGCTCCTGCTGGCTTCTCCGGGATCGGATGCATCACCGCACTGGGCGCCTCGCGGCGCCTGTCTCCGCCACTCCAGATTCGTGGATCTGAACCCGACTCCCTTTGCTGAGGGTGATTGAGGCCATCACCCACCCTTTCGGAACGGCACTCGCCTATCGCTTAGGACCGACAGACCCATGTTCAACTGCTGTTCACATGGAACCCTGCTCCACTCTGGCCTTCAAAGCTCTCGTTTGAATATTTGCTACAACCACCAAGATCTGCACCTGCGGCGGCTCCACCCGGGCCCACGCCCCAGGCTTCGAGGCACACCGCAGTGGCCCTCCTACTCGTCGCGGCCTAACCCCTGTGGGCATCGCACTGCCGGCGACGGTTGGGTATAGGCCCGACATTCCAGCGCCATCCATTTTCAGGGCTAGTTGATTCGGCAGGCGAGTTGTTACACACTCCTTAGCGGATTCCGACTTCCATGGCCACCGTCCTGCTGTCTAGATCAACCAACACCTTTTCTGTGCTCTGATGAGCGTC